>NC_088928.1:11347500-11647500 GCF_038396675.1 Hydra vulgaris
CTCAGATAAAAAAATGAATATTAAATATAGGAAACGTGAAAAGACTCCAAAAAACACTATAGAACAACAATTAAAGGCAAAGAAAAGAAGCAGGAAACTAGTTAACCAACTCTATAATACAAAATTGCTTCTCGTCATTGATAACAAAAAATACTTTTGCTTTGCAGGGGACAATATGCCTGGAAATTCTGGATATTACACATACAACAAAAAAACATGCCAAAAAAGCGTTCATTATATAGGAAAAGAGAAATTTCTAAAAAATTATTAATGTGGATAGCCATATCTGACTAAGGTATGTCCGAGCGAATGTTTCGCACTTCCTAGGCTGTAACAATTAATTTATCGATCTATATTGATGAATGTTTAGAAAAACAACTTCTTCCATTCATTCAGAAGTACCATGGAAACTTTGACTATTTATTTTTTCCAGATTTGTTGTTTGTTTTGTTATTCACCTCCTCAAGGCCAAGAAGGCCACTACAGATGAGGAGGCTACTTAATAGTGGTTATAACCCTCTCTCAACTCTATAACTCCGAAACACGAACCTCGACGAACAAGGCCGCTGCGCTGAGAAACAAAATGAGCGCGGTACTAGCAGGGACGTGGTGGGGATCGAACTCGGAACCTCTCGCTTATGAAGCGAGCGCTTTACCACTACACCACTACTGCATAGATTTAGCAAGTTCTTATTATTCTAAAGATTCTTTAAATTAGATGGACCAATATGTCTATTATGTTGATAAAGAATCCAATCCCCCAAATGTGCCTCAAGCACAACCAATTGAAAACTTTTGGGGACATTTGGTACAGAAGATTTACGAGGAAAATTGGCAAGCTTCAACAGAGCAAGTTTTGATTGATCAAATTAAAACTACAAGAAATTGATTTTAATTTTTTACAGTCGCTTATGAAAAGTGTCAGAGCAAAATTGAGATCAATTGCAGATGGCAGTGTTTTTTCATTTAAAAAACAACTTTTTTTTTTAAAAGATAAATACTTAATTTAAAAAAAAATATAATAATAGTTTTTTTTTCATTTATAAATAAGTTATTGACATTTTTATTTTGTCCAATAACTTATGCATCACCTGAAACAGTATGCAACAAAATTGCATTTTTACAAAATATGTAGTAACAATAAAACAAAAGACAAAATTGTTTTAATAAGATAATAAGTGTAAAAATAAAAAATTATACTATAAATTGTATAAATTGAAATAATATAACTAATAATTTTTTTAAAACTATGATATTAAGAGGTGTTAAAAGTATGCATACCTTTTGTTAATTGTATAAATTTTTTAAATAATATTTTTTTTGTTACATAGTTAATTAATATTTAGCATGAAGTTCTTGGGCATTAATTACTACTTGTATGCACCTAGGAGTCATCAACTAGGTTTCCATGAACTCCAAAGTTTGAAAAAAAAATGAAATAAAACAAAAGAAGCATTCAAATTGTTTTAAAATTTTTACTGCTGCTATTGCTGCAAAAAAATACTTATCTGCAAAAACAAGCTGAAACTTGTAGCATAAAATAAATCAATAAAATACTTTTTTATTTTATTTTTTTTTAAACATCTTCATCTTCTTATCATGACAAGAATAAATGGTAGTATCATCAGCAAACAATGCCACCCTATCTGAGAGAATATCTGGAAAATCGTTAAAAAGAGTAATTAAAAAATTACTCTTTTTAACGTTCATTAAAAAGAGTAATTTTGGGATTCTAAGGTTAGAACCTTGTTAATTTAACAAAACTTGTGTTTGGTTAATTCTAAGGTTAGAACCTTGAGGAACCCCTGAAGTTACAGAATAAGAAGAAGAGTGCTGTGCGTCAAGAACAACTTTTATACAACAATTGGAAAGGAAGTACTCAATAATCTAAAAGATGTTACCAGATACACCATAACAAGAAAGTTTATGGAGAAGACCAGCATGCCAAACTTTATCAAATGCTTTAGAAATGTCAAGAGTGATGGCCTTAACCTCTCCACCTTTATCTAATGCACGATAAAACCTATCAGTTATTACTGTTAGCAAATCAGCTGTAGAGCCAGAAGATAGAAATCTATACTGATGATCAGAAAGTAAGTTATTAGATTCAAGATGAAATAATAAGTGTTTGTTAATTAAAGATTCAAAAACCTTGCTTATGATAGGAAGAAGACTAATGGGACAGTAGTTAGACGAATCAGATCGCTCTCCAGAATTTTTGAAAATAGGGATGACAGATGCTGCTTTACAGCAGGCCGGAAAACAAGACTCTTATAAGCTTGTTGAATTGTTTTGAAAGTATAGACTCTGGATAACACTTATGAAAGACTATAACAGGTATGTTGTCCGGGCCACAAGCTGTAGAAGAGTCTAACCACTTTATATACAGAAGCTGGAGTGATGCAAATGTCAAGCAATGGATCAACCTGTTTGATGACTATATCAGGTAGAATGCAACTAGTGGAATCAAGAGATGATATTGATGAAAAGTTCTTAGCAAACAATTCAGCTTTGTCTTTAGTTGAGGTGACAAAGTCTGAACCATACAAGAGAGGTGGAATTACAGACTTGCTCTTATTATTGATACTATTAAAGATTCTCCAGAAGTCATGAGAGACTAATTTTTGTGATGAAATACGAGAATTCATGACCTGAGAATAGCGGCATTAGATAAAACCTTTTTACAATGGTTTCTAGCAGTAATAAACAGACGTCTGTTTTCTGGAGAATTATTTTGCTGATAGATATGGAAGTAACGGGTTCGATTGGCAATTGCAGCAGCACAATGTGAGGAAAACCATGGAGAAGAGTGAGACTTGACCTGAAATCGTTGAGAGGGAATAAAAGATTCCATGCCTGCCTGAATCCATGAAGTTATGTAAGAAGCACATTTATCAACAGGAAGATCAAAGATTTTTACCCAAGGGCCATCATGAAGAAAATCATGGAAAGAGTCCCAGTCAGCTATAAGGTAGTTGTAAGAGGTACAATGATAGTGGGATTCTGATGATGAAGAAGAGCGAGATAATAGTTTTAGAGAGATCAATTGTGATCAGAAGCACCTAAGGGTAAATGTGGAGAAACTGAGCACTGACTATGATCAGAAACTAGACATAAGTCGAGTAGAGAAGGTAAATGATTTGGGTTGTCTGAAAAGCGAGTTGAAAAGTTGACTATTTGAGTTAGAGGTTGAGAAAGGCAAAGGTTGAGGGCCTTAACGCCAGTAGAGTCACTGAAACTAGAGCCAAGCCATTCAGTGTGATGAGCATTAAAGTCACCAACAACAATATTGGCTGATGGATAAAGATAGAGGGCTTGGTCAATTTGATCAGAAATAACATCAAAAAGAGTGCAGTCTTGAGATGAAGGAGAGCCATATAGAACAAAGAGAAAGACAATAGAGTAAAGTGGTGCTAAACAAAAGTATATAAAAGAATAGTCTGTGGATTCAAACATAGTTTCCCAACAAATGGGTAAATTCTTAAGAATGTTAATGCCTAGCCCAAGCATGTGACTATTGGAACCTTTATGATTCAAAGGAAGATAACCATCAACACTAAGATCACAAGATGAGACAGCTGAACTCAAATTAGTCTCACAAAGAGCAAGTAGGTCTGGTGAGCTTTGCAAGAGATAAGACTTAACAGAAGAAAAGTTACTTCAATGACCACGAATATTAGTGAATGATAGGTTTGGGGTCGTCCATAAAGTACATACGCTTTTTTTTCGTCTAATGCAAATTTTAATCAAAGATAAATTTTTTATAAAACGTAACAATATTTATTAATAATATTGGTGTATCAAAATATTTATAAAATGTATCAATATATATCTATTGTCCTGAATTTGTTTTATTAAAGCTGCTTACAGTTAAATATCAACACTAATTATTTAGCAAATACAAGTTTTAATACTGACATTATACTTCAATAATACCACCACATCGGTTTTAATTTTCCACCAGTATAAGATACCTTAACCTTGACAAACAAGGCTAATGGCCATTAAACTATGTAACTTTTGCTTAAAAAGTATTACTATATTATAAATCATTACCACACAGAAATTTAAGAGTAAATGTTTAATGTTATATTTAATTTAAGTTAATATTAAAAGGAAAGGTAGACAAAAATCAAACATTTTTATTTGTCAACTTTTTTAAATAATAAAAAAAAAGAACCTAAGTCTTTTTTCTTCAATTTTTTCTTTCCGCTTTTCTTCAGCAATACGTTTGATTTCTCGCTGAGCCAATCTTTAAAAAAAGAAGCAAAAAAAAAAGCATAAAATAAAATATGAAATAAAATTTAATAAAATTATTTATGAGATTTGAAAACATAATTTTCAATATGAAAAAAGCTTACTCTTCTTTAGCCTGAGATAATTCTTTACCAGTTTTCCTTCGTGACAATTCTTGAGCTCGACTTTTCTTTTAAAGATTGAATTGATTTAAAATTAAATTTAAGTTAAATTTCAAGAAATTTCAAGTTCAAATTCATTTATATTATATATAAAAAATTGTCAAAAACCATTGTATGTAAAACTGTGTGTATATCAAAAAATTACTTTACATGAAAAAAATTAATTTTGTCCTTTAAACTGCTTAGTTGTTTTAAACTACATTAATCAAAAATTTACAAAATTTACATTTTTCTCAATCTATAAAAACATGAACAAGCATAATGCTAGTGATGTCTTTTATGATAAAATATTCAGTGACATAAATCTCTGCCATTTTTAAAATTCTTGTCTCAGACCTGCTTAATAAATAGCTAATAAACATTTTATTTAAATTCTATTAAAATTAATAAAACATATATATATATATATATATATATATATATATATATATATACATACATATATATAAATATATATGTTTATATATATATATATATATACATATATATATATGTATATATATATATATATATATATATATACATATATATATATGTTTATATATATATATACATATATATATATATACATGTTTATATATATATATATATATATATATATATATATATATATATATATATAATGTCAATAAATACCTCTTTCTCTTCAATTTCTCTAAGTTTTCTTCGTTCTTCAACTTTTTTTTGGAGTCTTAACAAAATTAATTTAGGTTTTTAAGCTCGTATAACTTGACTCTATTTTCTTCAAAATAAAATAAAATTAATTTTTTACCTTAGTTTTTGTTCAATTAACTCTTCTTCTGTTAAATCCTTAACATGGTCAGATGATTCAGAAAAATTCTGGTGCCCAGTCCTTGCAGCATGTGCCTTAATAAAAGGTAATGTATAAAAAATTTCAAAATTATAAAATACAAAAATACATGCTCATTACTATAATTTCATAATAGTTATAAAAAATAAATAATTATATAGAAAATTAATAAAAGTTTTCAACCAAAAACTGCATTTAATGAATTTAATATAGATTTTAATAATTATTACTTAAAAAACATTAGTAGAATACTTTCTAAGGATGGAAAACAACTAAACCAAGAAGTGTGTACTTTATTGTGTGTAACTTTTAACATTACAACTCCAAAATAGAAAGTTTAAGTAATAAGATCATTAAAAAAAAAAATAGTGTTATCAAGATCTTTCTTGTAAGAAATGTTAATTTACTGTCAACCATATAATAATAATCAGAGTGAAAAATATCATTTGCAGAGATAGCACATTTCCAAAAGAATCTACTGAAAATGAAATTTCTTAACTATAGATAACTATGAATAATTTAATATCTGTTACCTGAGAATCCATTTATTAATTATCAACAACTATGAATAACTTAATGTTACCTGAACATCCATTTCACTTCGTAGCATTTTACCGCAGCTAATAAAACAAAATAAGAACAAACAAATAAATATAAGGTAAATGAGTACTTTATTTTATCTTTATTCTTTCCTCAAAGGCCGAAAAGGACCATATAAACAGAGGTTACTTTTTAAATTTGTCTTTCAACACATTCTTGAATACCACATAAAAATACATACTCTTCACACTTTAGAGAATGGGCACATGCTTGTTCACCTATACATAAAGAGTTATATTAAATTGAAAAACTTTTTTTTAATTTTCAAAATTCAAACTTAATTAAAATCTTAAACATTGCAGCTTTTGAATTTGAAGGTATTAAATATAATATGGTTTATTAATTATGTAATATGGCTTATTAATTATATAATATGGTTTATTAATTATATAATATGGTTTATTAATTATATAATATGGTTTATTAATTATATAATATGGTTTATTAATTATATAATATGGTTTTATAATTATATAATATGGTTTATTAATTATATAATATGGTTTATTAATTATACAATATGGTTTATTAATTATACAATATGGTTTACTAATTATATAATATGGTTTATTAATTATATAATATGGTTTATTAATAAAATAATATGGTTTATTAATTATAAATATGGTCTATTAGTTATATAATATGGTTTATTAATTATATATGGTTTATTAACTATATAATATGGTTTATTAATTATATAATATGGTTTTGCATTAAAAAGTTTAAAAAATAAGTTAAATATATGAAATTTGATTTTAAATAGATTAAAAATTTTATTATAGCTGTTTTTGACCTCATCATTTAAATAAACATCATTCTAATCACTACTTTTTCATTATTTAAACAAGCATTATTCCAATCATTCCTTTTCTATTTTACATCATGTGATTAATAGTTTTTTAATACATTAAAAAGATTGAATAAAAACAAAGGCATTTTACACATTTTCAAAATAAATGACCTTACTTGTTTCAGAACTGGATTGATTCAAAGATTTTGCATCAGTTGGGATACTACCAAGCTTTTGAGCAGACTCCTCACTAACAGGATGGTTAAATAACCTTTTCAATAAAAGTTTAAAGAAAATTTATAAAATGTGACTTTGTAAACTCATTTTTTCTCATACTTTATTTTTTATATATATAATGTGTTAAAGCTTTTTTTTTTTACAAAAATTCAAGAGACTATGAAAAGTTGGGCTTAATTAATATTCATGACATTTTTTACTTTCAAAGCTATTAAGTAATTGATATTGTAAGTCAACAAAAATTTAAAACATTTTAAACTTTAAAGCATTGAAATTTTTTTCATTTTAAAGTTGATAACATAGAATATTTTAAACCAAAGTAGATTAGCTGTTAAAGCTTAGCACCACTGTTCTCCAAATTGACCGCCAGGTTGAAACTCTCCCCACTCCTGATTATTTTGCATTTAATCAATCAAATGCATTAGTAAACATAATTTAAGTTGTCAGAAAAATCTGAACTAATTGCTAAGTATATACTGTAAACAATTTTAAACACACATACACACAGAGATATGTATATATAAATATAAATATGTATTTACTACTATATTTCCAGACAAAGGTTGAGCCAGAATTTAATTTTTCAAATGTGAATGAGAAAATCTGTGGGCTCTGCTATTTGAATCTTGGTATGTTAATACTATGATTTTATAGTTTAAATAAGATTAATGGAAGTTTGATTACCTTTATGTTACGCTACAGTTTGACTCAATGTATTATTGTTTTTTATGCAAATTCAAGTTACTATTAAAGTAGTTTTAAATTTCTCACTAATAATTTTAGGTAGAGGAGTTTCTCATGATTGTTGCAAAAGTAAAGCTGGCAACAATATCATTGATATTACCACTTGGATATAAATATGCAGAGCAAGCAACTTCTGGATTGTTAAAACATAAAATGGAACATAAAAATATTGCAAGTGGAGAGCAGTTCATGTTGTATACTGGCGGAAATCTTCTTCTGTTATAGTTAGAGCAAATGAAAATAAATCAAAAACAAAGAAAGTAAATCAAGTTTCATTCCAAGCTATTATGGAGCTATCGAACGTATTAGAACTCTCTAAGAACTAAACTAAAAAATTGTGTTCTAGTAACTTAACTGGTGTAGAATCAAACATTAATATTAAAATGACTGAATTACAGGATACTCTAGATACTTTATATAAATGTAAAACTGAAGAACTTTTTGATGGTGATAAAATTGTTAGAGATAGTTTATGTCAAGAATACAACTGAGTTTATCAAATTTATAATTGATGAAAGAGGTATTGATACCCTTAATGCAATAGTAAGAGTATCTATAGATGGTAGTCAAAACTTCCTAAAAGTTATCATCAATATTTTTGATCTAAAAAAACCTTATTCTTCATCCGAAATGCATGAAGATTTTGGTGTGAAAGGTTCTTTCTTTTTTCCTTGTTGTTATTCTTGTGATTGTGGAGATAATTCAGGAGGATAATGGCAAAATGATAATCTCCAAAAATTATTGGCACCTTTGAAACTCGAAGAAGAAAATTTTAGTTTAGTATTTGATTTAAAATGTAAAAACATTGTTTTTAGACTTTCAAGTCATTCAGGCAAATATACTTGTCTTGATTATGAAGGAGAATGCTCCCTCAAAGCAGGGAAACTAAGAACATTGGGATACATGACTTATGTTATGATCAATACATATGTAATGGAAAAAAAAAAATTAAAAATGCAGCAATACAAAAAATGTTATTAATCCTCGTTTAATATACTTAAAAGAAAATCAAGAAACATTTCTTCAACACATTGCTCCTCCTTCTGAGCTCCACACATTATGACGGGAGTTGTGGATAAAATTTGTACCATGCTTTTATGTGTTTAGCCAGCTTTTCAAAATTGTTTGAAAACACATTACATATTAATGAGAGGATACCATGGAGTAGGTTTAGATGGAAACAATACTTATAAACTTAGAAGGGGGATGTTACCTTAACTGCTATGATTGATATTTTACTGATAGCTAATTGTTTGCGTAAATATTCATTAGTGAAATCAGTGTTTGGTTTAGAAATGGGTACAAATATTTCTGTTAAAATTGAAGACTTCAAATGTTCTTTTTTTAGTCTCCAGTTATATGCAAATGATATTTTTGACTACGATTTGAAAGTTTCCTGGAAAATACATATTTTAGTGTGTCATATTCATCCCTTTTTAAGACACAATAATATTAGCTTAGGAAACTATGCAGAACAATATGGTGAAGTTGTTCACCACAAATTTAAAAAAAACTTGGGTGAACTATAAAAGAACTATAGGACACAAAAACTATAGATAAAAGCTAAAATCTACTACAGTGAATTTTAATTTAAACAATCAGTTGCATTAATATAATTTGTGTTACATATTTATTTGTTATATGTGTTTTTTATAAATGAAATTATAACATAATGATGGTTTATTTTGACTACCACAATGGCTGACTTTAATAAAACTTAAGAAGAAAAAAAGCCAAAAATTATAAGTTTAAATTTTGAAAAAATATATACTTAGCAACTAGTTCAGATTTTTCTGACAACTTAAACTGTGTTTACTAATGCATATGATTAATTAAATGCAAAAAAATCAGGAGCAGGGAGAGTTTCAATTTGGCAATCAATTTGGAGAACAGTGGCACTGCTCTGTACTTTTTGTATACTACTAGCACTCAATAAATAAAGTACCACTCTAAAGCTGATGGTATTCCCTGATTCTTAGTTGCATTCAATGCTTGTTCACTAAAATAAATAATAAATAAAAATAAATAAAATTTGAATTCAAATAAAATTGATATATGCATTGATCAAACATACAGTGAGAACATGATAAAAAATAAAAGTTAATGTCAAAATGAATTCTTTTGCAACCGTAATTTGCAGAACAATCACTTTTGAAGAAAAACTTATGCATTTATGCCATGTCATTATAAATATATTTAAGTTTTACAAACCAAAAATGTTTATCAAACCAAGTAACTAAGTGTTATTTATTTATTGATATTCATAAGTATCAATTGCGATAAAAATTGTATTCTAAAATGTTTTTTAACAAACAAGTGTAATCTAAACAAGTTATAACTTTAAATTTGTAAATAATTTTAAAATAAGAATTATTTTAATAATGTAAATAACATGAATAACACTAAAGAAAATTTAAAGGAACTAAATCATATGTATGGGACGATGTAGATGCACCAATAATTAAAAATAAATTTGTAATCTGTCAACATTGCAAAGAAAATATCTTGAAGAGAATAGTTAGGGAAAATAAAATAGTCTGACAATTCAACAAGCAACATAACTGTGGCATTTAAAATCTGTCCATAATATATTATGTCGTTATGTTTTTCAGATTTGCAATTTCTGATGAAGGGGCAAATTCAGGAATAAAATGAGGGGAGCGAATACTTAAAAAGAACAAACTGATTTCTAAATTGAAAAAAAACAAAATTCCTCAAAATCTAAAATCACCTGACTGAAATGTGTCAAATGCTTAACTAACTGATTATAATCTTTAAAAAAACCAACTATAACTTAAAAATTTTGTTCTTAAGGGAGGGGGGGGGGTTAGGTAGTGTATACACACAAACATACTATAGATATATAATATCTATATGGTATATATATACACACACACAAACATACAATAGATAAAGATTAAAAAAAAATTTAACAACTTAAAAAATTTAACAACAAAAAATAATATAAATAGTATAAATGTTTTTTAATAAATATTTTTGAATATTTTCAATAGGTGAACATTATGAAATGCTCCTTTCATAAGGAGCATTTCAAAATTTTTTTTGAAAGAAATTGTTTTGCAAGTTTCTTTTCGCAAGTTGAATTTATGGAATTTAAACTCTTTTATTTTTGGTGTTACACCTTACAAAAGATGAATTTTTGCATATGTAAACTTCATAATAGCATTTGAAATACGTTAGATAAAGATATTAAATTTTCAGTCTTGCATTTTGACGAACAACCCTATCATGCACTCATTATAAAGAACTTTATTTTCAGATTTTTATTTTGGTCAAAAACCTTTAAAAAAATTGTACAAGAAAAAATACTAGTTTATAAAAATAACTGAAAAACAAAACCTTTTTTGCATTTTATTTATAAACTTTAATATTTAGCTGGTCCTTCTTTTGCTTAAATTGCAATTAGTAAGCATTTTAATCATACTAAACATTAATTATTGTTAGACCATGACTTAACATCAGCTTTTTGAAACCTTTTTTTTTCATAAATGATCTGTTACTTATTTTTTATCTAATAATGTCCATAAATGCTCTATTGAGACTCTAAAACAGGCTTCAGTTTTTTTAGAAGTGTGTTTTAGACTGTCCTGTTGAAATAAAAATTGTTTCCCAATGTTTGCCAAAAATTTTTTAACAGAAAGTTTTAAATTTTGGTTCTATATATTTTTATAAAAAATAGCATTCATAGTTTCATCAATAAATTCAAATTTACCAAAACTATTCAATGCCATGTAACCCTATAACATTACACTTCCATCACCATGTTAAACTGTCCCTCTTGTGCAACTTAAATGAAAAGGGTTTATTTAAGTTAAATTAAATTTGGATTCATTGGATCAAAGAACTTATTCTGATTGCAAAATATGATTTCATGTTTAAAAAAAAAGGTTTTTTACAAGCTATACATTTACTAAACTCTGCCTTATATGTTTGAGAAAAGTTTTGAATATCTTTTTATTCAAAAATGTTATTAATTACTAAAAATACTACTCTAGAGATAAATTCAATAATAAAATATTTATAAATTGGAAATTAAATTAGATATTTTGGATAATTTAAACATAATTATATAATCATAACCAAGTTTAAAACAAGTTTTAGCAAAGTAAAATGCAAAAATTACTTTGTACAATTAAATTCTGTTTTCACTGTGCGTGTATATATATATATATATATATATATATATATATATATATATATATATATATATATATATATATATATATAGATGATTTAAACATTTCAAAAATGCGCTGAAAAAAAGAAATGTTAAGCTAAACTTAAACTAGGAAAAAATTAAAAAAACTAAAGAAAAAATAAAACAATTCCTTATGAAATAGAAAATATATAAGCTTTAAAATAAAACTCTTTTTCAAATTACTTCTAATAATTACCTAATAAAAATGAACAAATTTTATTTAAATTTTTGAAAAGTAAAATTAAATTATTGAAATGAAAAAAAATAATGCTTTGAAACATTTTCAAAAAGTTGCAAAAAAAATAATAAAATGTAGTCTTTTTAAAATAGTAATTTTTAATCATTTCATGCTCTGATTAGTAAGTCAAGTTTAAAAAAAAGCTTTTAAACAATTCTTTGTAAAAATAGAAACAAAAAGATAAAGCAATTAAATCATTATATTGTAATCTAAAACTTCAATTAAACTTATTCATAATTTAAAGTAACTTAAAAAAATAATCTTATGAAAGATTTTTAGAAAGACATGGAAAAATAGTTTTAAACTCTTAAATTTATCATAAAAAATACATGCCTACTAAAAAAATTTAAATATAACATTAAGTTTACACAAAATGCCTTTATATTAATCGATCATTATAATTAATTTTTCATTTTATTTAAAGCCTTCGCATAAAATAAAAACTTTAGAAAAGATCAATAATTAAAAGTTATTTATAACGTAACAATTTTTTAATTGCATTTTAATTGTTAAAATATCAAAACAACCATGGTCATATTGTAAAAAAAATAAATTATAATTGTGGTCAGTGGTACAGCTTGCGATTGCACGCCATTCCTGTACAAACGTGTATACATTATTTGGTAATAAAATTGCATTTAAAAGGTAATATTCTTCTATTAAGAAATTCATTAAACTATAAAATAATTTTTTTTTGGTGTATGCGATAGTGATGTAGTGGTAGAGCACTCCCGCCTCATAAGGGAGAAGTTGTTTACTAATAGCCAGGATTAGCCACTACCTAATTTAAAACCTAACCACAGATGAAAATATGGCTCAAATTGTTAGTGTAAAATCTACAGTGTTTTTTATTTTTATTCTATAATTAGGTGTGTGAAATCCACACTTAATTTTGAAATAATTTTTTAATACTTTTGCGCGCACTTATTTGGTTCAATTTGTAATTTGATAATCAATGTTTTATATTTGCTGTCACATACAAGACTGCCTGTTTCCTGTAAAAATCTTTTTTCATTTTCAGGGTACATTTCTTTTTGTTTGAATACAGTTTTAATATGAAAAGATCAATAGATAAATTAATCTTTATCACCCTGAAGTAAATAAAAGTTCATCTTTAAAATATTTAAAGATTAAGTTTTGAAGCACCTTTAAAGAAACTTTGCATTGCTTGCATAGAATTATTATGGAGAATTAGTAAATGAAGATGGTCAAAACCTGAAATGCCTGACAAATGGCTCATTTTGCATAAAGTTATTAAATAGACTAACATTAATGTGGCAGTCTGATTGATTGATTTTATACTTTACGAAATTACTACATAATCCATATAAAAAAGAACCTAAAACTTAAACCTTTTTGTGTATATAATATTAGAAAAGTTTTGGTTTAAAATTATTTTTCAAACCAAAACACATATACATATATATGGGTTTATCAGAATATATTCTGATAATTGTAAAACTTTAACAATTATCAGAATATATGAGTTTTTCTTCATCATCTTGGCACAAACTACAACCTGGTGCAAACAATTGTTCTGAAGATAAAAAAGATGTAACTAATGGTGCCAATCTTCTTCTCTTTTTCTTACTACTTGATTTATAAAAATTCACCAGAGGTCTGCCAGATACTACAGTTGGCCAGATACTACAGTTAAAATGCGTACTTTATAACACTATAGCTTCTTACTGCTTTTTTAAAGTCATCCTCAAAGGTTAACACTCCTTTTTTTTATACTTTTTATTCTTTTTACACATTTATACTCCTGTCTTGACAAAAAGACTTCTCTTTTCAAATACTTAGAACAAGTAGCCAACTTGAATCTGATCTCACTTCTATAACAGGATGAGGCTCACAAAGGTTTTACATCTTCTTGGATTATTGTTTATTACTGACCTTTCATGTAAACCATATACAATAGATTGCTAAATAGGCATTTGCTAAGGTTGTTTCTCTTTATCATTATTGCCATTTCTACCCCTGATTCCATTCTTTATCTCTACAAATCTCTTATTCGTCCCTGTATGGAATACTGTTGTCATATTTGAACTGGTTCTTCTAATGATGCTTTTTCTCTTCTAGACAAGATCAAAAAATGCATTTTAAACATAGTTAGACCTGCTCTATCTACTGAGCTTGAGCCTCTTTCCCATCATCGTAAAGTTGCATCTCTTTCTCCTTTCTACAAATAATATCATGGTCACTGCTCAAAGGAGTTATCATCTCTAGTTCCATAAAAAAAAACTTATTCAATTTTGACAATTTGTTAACTGTATCAGTCTATGCATGCTCTAAAAACTTTTATTTGTCTAGTTTATATATATAATATTAAATGTAATTAAATATAACAAAAAGTAAATAAATGTTTATTGTGTCAATATTGAACACTAAAACCAATTATGAAAAAATTGAGGAAAATAAAATTTTCTAAGAAGTTTTAACACAGGACTGCTTCAACTGTGTTGACCTTAAAGTATACCAAAATTAAAAAATTTTTAGAAAATATCAGCATTAATTGTTGTATTTAAATGTGAGATTAAAATAAGAATTAGGATATTGCTATTAAAGTTAAATTTAGTAGCTTAAATGATGAATTTTTAAATACTTCCCCAAAAAAACAAAAGAAGAGACCTCAGTGTTTTTTTTTTTCCAAAAAAAAAGACCAAAAAAAAAACAAAAAATCAAGAACCAAAACAACACACCACATCTCTAAGCAGAGCTATCTTTATCAATGGAAGCAGTTAGTTCTTATTATCAATTACAAATTGAACTGATATTGGCTTATTTTGTAGGCATTATTTGTTACTCTCTTAGAAATGAATTTTAGAGCTTTTGCATTTATGCTACCTTAGTTGAAGATACTTTATGAAACTAGACAAGTTATTATTTGCAGTTAAGTTCATGCCATTTACAATTGCATCTAAAAAATAAAGATTAGCTAGCTTCAAGTTTTCTTATATTATTTATTCTTGTATTGTAAAAAAAATAATAATATTTTTCATGTTTTAACTATATAAAAACATAAATTACATTTACAAAACCTTATATACAGGTATTTTAAGATGTATTAATATCATATTAAAACAAGTTTGTAACACTAAACTAGTCTCACTGGGATCCAATTACTAAATAAATATTTAGAATAAAATATATATAATGTTTTCACCACGTTAGATCAGATACAGCATTAAACTTGTAAAACTCATTATTAGAGTCCATGCGAACATCCACGGATTATAAACCAAATTTGTATTGATAATATACATATTGAACAATATATTTTAAGTCTCAAATTACTGGACCACCAAGGACCGAAAAGTATTCAACTATATAAATGAAATTTTAACAGAAAAAAGTGCTTCAAATACGCCATCATTTAAAGTCATTTTATGACATAACTTACATGTGAAATAGTTTAAAAGATAATACTTGATTTTATTTAATTATTCAATAAAAAGAGAGGTTTTAAAATTAACTATTTTATTCTTATTGCTAACATATAAAATATTATTAAATGTAAAAAAAAAATTAGAAAAAAAAATTAGAAAAAAAAAAAAAAAGCTTGTTATTCTACAACTTAGAAGCATACGGCATAATAATTATACAAAATTATAACATTTTATAAAAGCTTAATGTTTAATCTATAAAATGGTATATAATAGTGTAATTTTTGAGAATGCCATTTTCTTACTTTCGTCCACCACCCAGCCCACTGTGCAGTTAAAGAATATTATGAAAAAGCCAAATGCTGCTTTAATATTTTTTGATGGTTGGACAGATACAAATGACTATCATTTATTGGTTAATGATAGTCATTTGTTCAAGTTGGCTTCAAGTCACTTTTCTTACTAACAATTTTTTGTATACAAATGATGATATAGATCTTTATGACAAACTAAAAAAAAATTCTGAAAACTTGTAGAAGTGAAAGCCCTTGTTAATCTTGATGAACAACTGCCAATTTTATTAACTCAAGCAAACTCAAGTGACAACCCTATCGTTTTCAGATAGTGAAGATAAAAGTAAAGAAAATGATAACTTATTTGCAGAAAAATCAAGATATAAATCTAAGCAACATAAAAGTTTAAAACTCCAAGTATGTAGTTAGGGGAATAATTATAGACTCTTTTTATTCTGCCATTAGTCAAACATAAAATTATATCATTTTTCGAGGTATATGCTGATAATTTACCTGTGATAAAAAAGCTAAAATGGCTTGTAGCTCAAAGCTAGAACAACGCCTAAAACTGTCACAAACAGCCAAATTATCATATCTCAAAGATCCAGCAGTTATTTTATCTTTCCAAAAAATGAAGCAAATAATATACAAATAGAGACTTGATCAAACTTTACAGAAAGTTTAATTTCACATGCAGCAGTTAACAATGTAATTGATAACAATGATAATAAACTAATGAAAAATGGTAAGCTAGGATAAAATAAAAGTATGATATAAATAAAATAAAAATTATAAATTGAAAAAAAAAATTTATAAGTAGTATAACATGCTTAATTAAAGTAGGGGAGAGTGGGGCACAGCTGAACACGGGACACAGTTGAACAAAGTCAACAAAGACATAAAAATCAACACAATTCATTCATCTATGCTCAACTGCGGACAATACACAGTGTTATGCTGATCATGTTAGTATTTAATTAAATTTGGATAAATATTCTTTGTTGTGACGCTTAATGTAAACAAATTGAGATTACTTTTCAATTCATATACAATAACAATTGTGATTTTTGGTAAGTTTGTCAATATATTATGAATACTTTTGATTTTATCAGTAGATTTGTAACTCATGTATTTAGAAAATGCAACTGTACTCAATGATTTTGGCACATTATTTACGTATGGTCATGTCAGTAGACTGTTACAGTGTGGGGCACGACTGAACAAAAATAATGGGGCACAACTGAACATGTTCAGGTGTGTCCCCTGGTTTGTTTGACGTGCCCCCATAGGTCATGTTTGACTTTAAAATAGGCTTTCTCCTAATTAGGGCTACGATGCTGTATGCTGTTATTAATTCTAAGATCTGCAGTTCATTAGTCCTCTCTCTCTCTCTCTCTCTCTCTCTCTCTCTCTCTCTCTCTCTCTCTCTCTCTCTCTCTCTCTCTCTATATATATATATATATATATATATATATATATATATATATATATATATATATATATATTTATATATATATATATATATATATATATATATATATATATATATATATATATATAATATAGAACCCTTAGATGTTCTCCGAAAGTTTTTTCCATATTTTGTTGACAAAAAGTAAAAATTAAAATGCAAGACCGGAATTTTTTGGCGTAAGAATCACTTTTTTCCTTCCGCTCTTCCAAAGACAACAAACTATAGATCTATATATATATACATATATATATATAGAAATATATATATATATATATTATATATATATATATATATATATATCAATATATATATCAATATATATATATATATATATTTCTATATATATATATATATATATATATATAAATATATATATATATATATATATATAGATCTATAGTTTGTTGTCTTTGGGAAGAGCGGAAGGAAAAAAGTGATTCTTACGCCAACACATACGTCACTTTTAATTACTTTTGACTTTCGTCCAACATTTGCGTGTTGTCAGAAAGTAAAAACCATTAATTTAATTACAAATAAATCGTTTTTTTAAAAAACCACAAAAACGCAAATTTAATTGACCAGAATGTTTTTAAAACATTCTGAATGTTTTTAACAATATAAACAATGTTTTTATTTTTATTTTTTTTAATAAAATGTTTTTATTTTTAATTTTTTTAATAAAATGTTTTTATTTTTAATTTTTTTAATAAAATGTTTTTATTTTTATTTTTTTTTACTGTAAATCATGCGCGGAGTGTTGCTACATCGATTATCTTATAGCCTGACTCGCAAGGGAGTGCTGCTACATCGACTGACAAATAGCCTAACTTGCAAGGGAGTGCTGCTACATCGACTGACAAATAGCCTGACCCACAAGGGAGTGCTGCTACATCTACTATCTTTTAGCCTGACCCGCAAGGGAATGTTGCTACATCGACTGAGGGTTTGGTTGGGGCAGGCAGTCTATCAATTAATTAAAAAAAAAAATTCCGGTCTTGCATTTTAATTTTTACTTTTTGTCAACAAAATATGGAAAAAACTTTCGGACAACACCTAAGGGTTCTATATAATATATATATATATATATATATATATATATATATATATATATATATATATAAATATATATATATATATATACATATATATATATACATATATATCAGGCCTTGTTAAGAAGCGCTACGCAGCTCGCATTTTGCTTGCGAAAAGGCGATTTGCCTACGCGTTCAGCAGTTTTGCGCTACGCAAAAACTTATATCTTTTAGAATATTTAAATTATCTTTTGATTACCGTTAACGTGATGTTTATTCAGAAGAAATAAAGTCGTAAGTAAAAGCATTTAACCGCAATTGTAAAATAATAGATTTTTTTGTTAAAGAAACAGTTGTTTCATAATTTTTTTTTGTTATTAAAAATTAGTTTAAAAAAAAAGTGTTTTAAGTTTTATCTTAAGGAATTAAATATATAAATTCCTTTTAAATATAAAAATTATTTTTAGTCATAATAAGTTTAAAAAATGCACGATTTATTTTGATGTAAATATTTTATTAGTAAGATATTTTGTTTATTGTTAATTCAATAACGTAAAGTTTTGATGACGTTCATTTAATTTATGAAAATAAATTATGATCACGAACATGTTATCGGTAACTGATAAATAACAAAAAAAAACTTTATTGTTTAAAAACATTATTAAAAAGAGTTCACAAATTAAATAAGAAAAAATGTATTAACAGTTAATAAAATAACCAAAAACCAAATATAAAATCATAAAAAAATAAACAAATATTTTACGTTTCATGAAAAAAATATTTTTTTCAAAATAAAATTTAGTTCATATTTGAAGAAAATAATAAAAATGATTTTTTTAATAAGAACTTAGATTTTATTTGTAACTTTTGTTATAGTGAGAAAAAAACAAACTGTTTGTATGATTTTTAACGCGTTAATAAAATAACTTTAATTACAATGCGGTACTTGAAAAGACGCTAGTGACGCAATATAACTTCTAACGATGCAAAATATATTTGCTGAGTTGAGTTACTTATAAATGCGCTACCCGTTTTCGCTACGCAGCGAAATCTCGTAACAAGGCCTATATATATATATATATATATATATATATATATATATATATATATATATATATATATATATATATATATATATACATATATATATATAATATATATATATATATTATATACATATATATATAATATATATATATATATATATATGATATATATATATCTTTACTTGTTTGCTTGACAGGTAAATCTCAATATGGTTTGATCCAGGGTTCGCAAGACAGATGTCGAAAAAACCAGCAGTGCAGATATGTTGGCCACATCCAAAGCTGTCGTCAACCGCGACATGTCATTGTGTCAGGCTGCCAACTTATGTTGGCAGCCTGACACAATGACATGTCTTGGTTGGCTGGAACTTATGTTGCTGACGTCTGTCAGCAACATAAGTTCCAGCCTCATCAAATCTTTAATGTCGACGAAACTGGTGTCATAACTTTTCATTCACTGTGTAAGGTCATTGCAGAAAGGGGAGCAAAACAGGTTGGTCAAGTAACATCGACAGAACATGGTACTCTTGTTACTGCACAGTTAATGCAATAGGAAACCAATTGCATAAACTGTGCAGATACGTGGGAAACTTCCCACGTATCTGCTTTAAGAATCCAATGATAAAGAATGTTCCCCCGGGAAGTTTAGGTCTTTTGCATCCTTCAAGGTGGATGACGGCTGAAAACTGGGAACTGTATATGAAACACTTTATCAAACATGTCAAGTGTTCAAAAGAAGAACCGGTGCTGCTGATTATGGACAATCATAAAAGCCATATATCAATAGCTTCACTAAATCTAGCTAAAGACAGTGACGTTGTACTTCTCACTTTCCCGCCGCATTATAGCCATAAACTAAAGCCTCTCGACAGGTCCATCTATGAACCCTTTAAACGATTTTACAACAATGCTTGTGCAGGCTGTATGGCAAGTCATTCAAGTCAGCCAATAACTATTTATGAAATCGCAGAGTTAGTTGGACAGGCTTTCCCACTGGCATTTACTGCTGCAAACATTACTTCTGGATTTAGAGTGTCAGAGAACTTATCCTTTTAATTGTGATATTTTTGACAGTAACAAGTTTCTATCATCATATGTAACAGACAGAGAAAATCCTGTAGAGAGCGGAAACAGCTGTGAAGTCAAACCTGATACAGCAGACCACAGCACATTGCAGAGAGATATTGAATTTGAAGCTGAATCTACACCGTCTTCATCAGTCCAGTCGGCACCTGTAGTTCAGTCTGCACTGCCTACATCAGTTCAGTCGGCACCTCCAGTTTAGTCTGCACCTACTGGGATCGTCAGTCTGGCTGAGGTCAGGCCTTTTCCAAAAGCAGCACCACGAAAGACCACTGGAGGAAGAAAAAAGGTTCCACCAAAATTCTCACAGACATACCGGAGAAAAAAGTGTTAAAGAAGGCTATTCAAGCAAGATCTTCATCCAGCAAACAGAAGCTGAGCAAGGACAATAATAAGAAGGTAAAACAAATGCCAAGACAAAAAAAACAATTGGAAGCTTTATAGCTGTATTTTATAGTAATTTTATAGCTGTATGTTCTTTTGCCTGCTAGAAAAATATTGTGAATGTAAGATGTTTGGTTTATTCAGTATTAATGCTTTAAGTTTTTGCCGACTGCATTTGTTCTTGCTTTTTATTGTTTTACTGGTGTCTAATTTGTCATGGGAATCAATTGTAGAAAATGCTAAGTTCAAGTGTACCACATCCCTGTTTCAATTGTGCCCCACCACGGGGCACAGCTGAACAATTTTCTGAGCTTTGTTATAATGCATGTCACCTACAAAATACAACTGTTTTTATCTTTCTTGGACATAATCTAATCCCACCAAAGATAGTTTTGTTTGTATTAAACTTCAGAGTAAAGTTACAAGCAGAAAAATTTTAGTAAATCAAAATTTAACAATTTTTGTTCAGCTGTGCCCCACTCTTCCCTACTATAATTAAATTTCTATACTATAGCTTGTGTCATACAATTTATGTTTAAATGTTTGTATTGAATTATTTACATGGTTGATTTTTGGACCTTGACTAGAAGAGAAAGAGCATCATAAGAAGAACCAGCCCAAATATGACAAAAGTATTCCAAACAGGGACAAATAAGAGATTTGTAGAGGTAAAGAATGGAGTCAGGAGAGAGAAAATGGCAAGTATGATAAAGAGAAGCAACCTTACCAGATGTTAATTTAGCAATCAATTGTATATATGTATTCCATGAAAGGTCAGTAGTAAATCATAATCCAAGACATAAAGATGAGGACTCAGTCAAAGGGTTGCCATTCAACAATATAGGAATGTCGACAGTACTGCAATAGTTGTTTGCAGTAAATAACTGAGTTTTGTTAGAGTTAAAATTTACAAGCCACTGTAAGCCTCAACCAATTACAGAAGTGAGATCAGATTTAAGATTGACTTTTTGTCAAAATATAAAGTATAAAGTTGAATCATCAGCAAAAAGAGCTACTTTAGATGTAAAGTTGTCGGAAAGATCATTAATGTAGATAAGAAACAAAATAGGACCAAGGATAGAGCCTTGAGGTACCCCAGAAGTTACTGAAAATAAAGAAGAGAGTTGGCCTTCGAGGATGACTTTAATAAAGCGGTTTGAAAGAAACAATTTGATAATCTTAACAACTTTCCCAGATACACCACATGGAACAAGTTTAAGGAGAAGAACAGAATGCTAAACTTTGTTGAAAACCTTAGATATGTCAAGAGCAATAGCCCTAGCCTCTCTGCCTCCATCTAATTTATTGTATCCATCAAACTATACTTTAGAAAAGGAAAAATTTCAATGACCAGAGTCTATAAAAAGGAACTCAAAATAAAATTTAGAAACAGCTGCAACCCAATAACTTACCGTGATGTTACAACTAACTTTTCACATCCAACATGTTCACACAAAAAAATATATACATGCCAAGATCCAAAAGGGAAGTGTCTTTATAAACTTGAAATACTCAAAAGAATTTTAAATATTAATAGGAAAAACAAGCAAGCTAGAAAACAACAGAAGCTTGATGAAGAGCATCAAATAAATCAAGCAACAACAACAACAACAACAAAAAAACACAACTCCAACAACTCCAACAATAACAGCAGCGCCCCAAGTAAAATGTACATATAGTTAATTGCTGCAAAGTTTTAAACCATGCTTCAACAAGTCAAAGTAGCAAGGCCGTCGACAACTTTTTTTGATGTTTGAGCTAAGCAACTTTGAAACATGAAGAAAAATCCATATTTTGGTATGTTTATATATATGAAAAATGAAGATGCTAATTATCTTTTGTTGTTCGGCTTTTATGACTTTATAAAGTTTACACCCCCCTCAAATAGAGGGGGTGTAAACTTTATAAAGTCATAAAAGTCGATCAAAAAGAGATTATTGAATCAAATTTGAGATTTGTCGATGAATATAAACAAAGTTTAAAATTAAAAAAACAAAAACAAATTTGACTTATTGCCCTCCTATTTGGGGCTGGGGGATCTTACGTTTTGGGGTTTTTGTTGTTCCCAGTCTCCAATCACTGCAATTTTTTGCGTAGCATCCTCATTCCTTATTTATATGAACATACTTAAATATGGAGTTTTCTTCATGTTTCAAAGTTGTTTAGCTCAAACATCAAAAAAAATTATCTACGGCCTTGAGTAGTGAATGGTATCAGTGAATGGTGTAAGTTTTATTGCATCAAAAAGTGCAACACAAGTGGTAACTCAGAACCACTCAACAACTCAACATTTTCACAAGAATAGAAAAAATTTATCATTATTAATTGGTTGTTTTTATAATTGTAACTAATTATTGTTTTTTTACTTAATAATGATTGCTTTTTTAAATATGCTATTTTAATTATAGAGTAAAATGAAGTCAAATGAAAATAGAATTTTTTGAAAGCTCTGTGAGTTTTATACAACATTATGGAAAAAGTAATGAACATTAAAACTTCATAAAAATGTTACATCCTTTTCAAAAGATCAGTTATTTTCTATTGTGCAATAGATTTGATAGAAAAAATTGAAAAAGCTAACAACCTAATACTTAGAAACAACTATATATATATATATATATATATATATATATATATATATATATATATATATATATATATATATATATATATATATATATATAAAACTAACAACCTAACACTTAGAATTTACTTTAGCCTATTTATATAAGCATTTGCTCACTTTTTTTGTTTATCTTAACCAACACAGCTTTTTTAGAAAAAAGTAGAAAAATCGAAGAATAATGAATGAAAAGATTGCTTCCCCATGCTAAACCCTCAGTTGATGTAGCAGCACTCCACTGCGAGTCAGGGTATTTATCAGTTAATGTATGCATCGACTGGCAGCAGGCTATTTCAGTATGATGTCAAACTACTCACCTAAATCAGGAATATAAGATATATATATATATATATATATATATATATATATATATATATATATATATATATATACTTAATAATAAAAACACATACACACGCTCTTTATCAAAGCCCATGCTAACTAAAACTTCAATATCCATATAATTATCAATGGAAGAAGCCATCTTTATATACATAAATATACTATCTAATAAAAAAAATATTATTCAAGTGTTTTAGCAATATTAAATTTTAATAACATTATTATTATTATTATTATTATTAATGAAAAAATAATAACAATAAATTAATACATAAAAGTTTTCAATACTTTTTATGACACTGTTGTCTAATAAATTTAAGTTTATGAGCAAATCAGTTTTTGGGTAAAGAAAAGTTACAAAAAAATATAAATACTTTTACCTTTTTGTACAAAAATAAAATTAAAAAGAAAAATTATTCAATAAAGATAAAAAAAAAAATTGAATACTTTTAATAATAAGATTTTAATGAGTGTTTGAAACTAATGTATTTTTGGCTAATCCTAAAACTTTATGGTCTATATGGGGCACAAAAAGGATTGTTTTGAGCCTAAACAAGTTTTTTTTAAGCATTAGAAAAAATTTGAGACTTATTTAAATACTAATGTCAAAAAACCGCAATGATTGAATAACAAGAACTAAAATACCAAGCTCAAATAATACCCTAAATTATTTTTGAAGGCCTAAAGATTTTAGACAAAAAAATTCTTAAATTAGATAAAAACCCTTAAATTAGAAAAAAATTTCTTCAGCATTATCTGCAATAAAAAAAAAATTATTCAAAATTTACAGCCCCAACCATTAAAAAAAAAAGGAGTTTCTAAAACTTTAAAACACTGTCATACCTTTTGAATGACAAAACTTTTTGAATGAAATTTATAACTTGACATTAAATTTTAATCTAATTTTTTTTATCTTCTATTGATTATTAAAAATGGCTATGGTAATATATTTGGCTTCTTTTTTTGCTGATACTTTTGTTCTTGTGATCTAATTACTTTGATTTTTAGAAAACCACTGTTCGTATTAAAATTTAGAGTTTGTATAGTACTTAAAAAATACATATTTTAGACTTATATATAACTCTTTGGGTCTCTAATCTACACTACCAGTAATAATATAGAAGTAGTGTGCATACCATATAAGTAGCATTTTAAATAATAAAAGTAATTATATCTCACAGTAGTTACATAAAAAAATATAGTTTGATTAAAAATAAAGAAAACTTTATCATACATAAAAAAATTCTTTCACTACAATCAGGCAAAAACACAGAAGCAAAGTATAATTAAGTAACTCCTTGGCCATGTGACAAACTTTTCTCAGTCTGCTCAATTAGTTTTTGAAGTGCATTATCAAACAAATCACAACGGATAGGCATTTCTAAAGAATAAAACGGATTTTTCAAAGCAAAGTCAGAATATATTTCATACATCTTTTTTAGAAAAGCATCCATGTTTGACACCTTAGTATTTGTCAAGACTAAAAATTTTACTCCGGTTATTGATTGGAAACAATGAAGCTTAAAAGAATTAGTTTCCATAATTTCAATTCCAGATGATTTTTCCACAGGTGACAATTTACAGGAAATAGCAAACAATGAATGAAACATAGAAGCTAACATAATTCTTTCATTTGTGCTTAATCGTGGTTTACCAAACTTTAAAGATATAGGAAAGTTACTTTCATTATTTAAATGCTTCAAAATTGGTGTACCATCAGCAAGCAGTTTTCCATTAGTAATTTGGCCATTTATAGATAATAAAGAATATCCAACCTTCACACCATCTTTCTCACCAAATGTTACAATAACTTTATCATCAACTTCTTTTAAAACCATACCAAGAGGATATCCAAACGTCTTTTCGATTTCCACTTCATTTACCCAGTTATCGCGTTGATAAACCAAACCACCAGCTTTGTTAATCAAGTAAACACTTGATATATATGAATTCATTTTATTAGTTAAAAATTATATATATATATATTCTTAGTAAAATATATTGACAACAATATTGTTATGATTAATAATATTATTGTTAAAATATATTAAATTTAAAAATACAAAAATAATATTTCATTATATGAAATATGAATCATATATTATTTCAGTGGGTAATGTAAGCTGTTTAATGATTTTAGAATGCCTAACTGCAGCATTAGCGCCTAAATTTTTTGAAAAATAATAATATTAATTTAATAATTTGTTAATAAATATGTATTAAAGTATTTTCTTAGCGTTCCTTTTAAAAATTTTTGCGATAATTGTAAATACTTACCAAAAATATGTTTGCGATTTTTAAAATACGTCTTTTTTAACTGCTATTTTATGTTTATTTTACAACAGAAAAAATTACCCCTCCAATGTAAACTTTAGGCAATATAATTTTTCAAGGGGCGGATTTTCTAGCTCGTTAAATGCTATGGATAATTATTATTTAATCACCGAAAAGTTAACAACTGACAGATTCATTTATTTAGCTAATATCATAATAGCATAAGTAAATAAAACAAATAAATCGGTAAGTTGATTTGGTACTCTAGTCCAAAATAGCTATTTTGCTTTTTTTTTGTAATCCTTATACAAGTGTTAGAGAACAAAGTGTTCAGTTAAGCACCATTATAAACCTTAAATTCGACAGCTTAGCTTTATGTGTTAAGAAGCATAAAGCACCTCGTACTCAAGTACGTTTTAATTTTCAATTTTGCTTTGTTTACTACTCTGTGTTTAGATGGTTCTTAGATTGAGCTTAGTCATAAGAAATAGATAGTCTGGAGGCACGGGTCGTTTCTATTGTTTTGCCGTTTCAACTTGAATTTTGAAATTCGGCCCGTCGACCCTGCACAAGTTTTAAAAATGAGCAGTGAACTTCATGTAGAAACATAGCTTGATGATCTGTATATGGCTCTAACTGATGGAATTTTTGACAATAACAAATAAATTGAACAAGATCTAGATAATTTATTATATGAAGTTTGTATTGTATCCCATTTTTCTTGCGACTTGTGTTGTTAAGTTTATAAAACGAAATATGGCCTGAAAAGACATAAAACTTTGAAACACGAACAAATCAATTCAATTAGTGAAGAAAAAGACTCCATACAATTTAGTTGTTTTGATGTTTATTTATTTTAATCATATGGCATCAAAATCAAATATAATAGCAAAGTAAACGGTCTTGATTTTATTGCCCATTTTAAATATTTCCTACTCTGGGTGGCCAGCATCTGGAAATCATGGAAAAGTAGGGGGAAATGATTTGAGTCAGAAAAGTCAAGGATTTTGCTTTTTTCCCCTCTAAAGTCAGGGAAACTTTCCAAAATTAAGCCTAATTGATTTTCTATGGAAAAAGTATGATATGTAGCTTTTTATTGTTTTTTTTTTCCTAATAAATCTATGCTATTAAATTGGAAGGCATTTACAAACAATAGACACTTTTAAAAAAAGTAAGTAACGGGTGATAACTAAAAATCCGGACAAAGTTAAAGTTAATTTTGCTTCGTGTTAAAATAAGTATACGTAATAGTTAAAATCTAGCAACGCTATCAACAAGTTTATTTACTTAAAACATTGTGTTCAAAAGAGACTTATCCCATTTATAGAAGAGCATCATTTAAATGATAATTTTGTGTTCTGGCCAGATCTTGCATCTGCTCATTATGCCAAAAGTGTATTGAAATATTTAAAGGTTAAAAATATTGAAATTGTACCAAAAAAAGATAATCCGTCGGATGCAAGCCCATTGAAAACTTTTGGTCAATATTGAAAGGTCTTGTGTATAAGAATAATTGGCAAGCAAGAAAACTTTCACAACTTAAATAAAGAATTAAGTATTGTTTGACCAAAGTTGATCATAATGTTATCCAAGAAACAGTTAGTCGCAGCAAGAGTTTGATTGACCGTGTCAGACGAAATGGAGTGGTTGAATCAAATTGAATATTATATTGAATAGATTAAATATTTCTCTATAAAATACTTTTTTTACTTTTAAAAAATATTAAAAAACGAGGAAGTTATGATTCTTTAAATTTTGTTTGGATTTTTAGTTATATTTTTCAATTATTCGAGTAAGAGAAAAATTTACTAAGTCATTAATAAGTTAGAGAATTTGATTTTGCAAAGTGGCTGGCCACCTTGTTACTGATAATATTTTTCTAGAAATTTTTTCATCTGATGATGCCCCATTAATGTGCTGCCCGGCAGAAACTTACCCAGATCCTCAACCCTTTGTGTGTTTTCTGTATATGCACCCAAGAAATCTAAAAAAAAGTCACACCCTAATAATTTTTCAAGAAAAAGGAACTTTTGTATGCTTAAATTTAAATTTACCTTTTTAAATTATTAGTATGTCATAATTATGAAATATTAGGAATATTCTTAATATATCTTTGGGATCACCCTCTAATCCTTTTTTAACTTTTCTGTTGTATAAATTAATATAATTTCTGGGAAAAAAATATAAACAAACAAATTTGATTGTTATTAAAACAATTTTTTTAGCAAAAAAAGTTCTTTTTATAAGTTCTTGATATCTTGAATCATAGTTAAAAGATTACATTTAGTAAGTATTACACTATTACTATCGAGTCCTTAATACAAAGAAGGGGGGGAGGGGGTGGTTATTGCCTAAAGATAATAAACGGGGGGGGGGGGGGGGAAGGGGGTGGGGGGTATAATTTAAAAAAAAGTTTTATTTCGCGGTTACAAGTACCTATTTTTAAATTTTTAAGGCCAATTTTCACTTAATTTTCTTTTTTAGTTTTGACATAAATTTGTTGTTGATAACAAGTAAAAATTTAGGTGGGCGGTGTCTTAAAAGGTTAGGTTGGGTGGGGAAAATATCCAAAAATAATTATAAATGGGGGGGAGGGGGTTAGTCTGCATTGCTGCAAAGTCAGTTTAAGTCTACTAGGAGAAGTCGCAGAAATTGGTGCATTTAATTTAGCAGGAGTTTTAAGAGCAGAGCTTTTAGAGTACATATTAGAATTTACTTTAACATTAAGTTCATGAAAAAATCTGCAAGGGAGATTCTTCCCAAAGGCTAATAATTCACAAGAGTTGCTGCAATAAAATTCAATTTGATGGAGTTTAGATTTTAATAAAGATTTTTTATAAACAAAATAATCAAAAGTTTTAGGAACAACATGCTTCTGAAAATTTAAAACTTCAATAGAATCAGGAACTTTTATTCCATTACAAAATTCTAAAGATTCTATTTCAAAAAAAAACTGTGAAAAAACCACATTTAGAAATGACCTTTTATATTTCAAATATAAATTGTGTGTTTTAGGTAACATCCATCCATACACAAGAATAGTAAAATATAAAAAATCTTCTACGAAAATTTCAAATTTTGGAATGATTTCTTCAATTAATTTGAATGAAGTATAACATAAATTATCATAAAATTCAATCTTCCATAACTTATTTAATGAAGACAAATGCAGAAAACGTTTATTGAAGCCAGTAAAGTTTCTAAAATAATAGGGCTGTGTAAAAGAAGAACTCTCAAGAAGTATTTGAGAATTTTCTCGCTTAGATATCGACAATGAGGATCGAATAACAGCACTTGAAGTTGACGATTCTAAGCTCTTTTTTCGTAAATTTAACAATGGTAGTTCCCCATCTTTTAATTTTTTTTTTGTTTCATAGCATTGCTCAGGGGAAAAGTTAAGCTCACATATCCACAATTTTTTATGTTCAAAATTGTTTATTTTCTTTCGAAGAATATCATTAACAACTCGATCTTTTGTTATAATGTTAATTAATTCTGAAGCCCATTTTTTTGTGAAATTATCCGTTTCTTTAGGAACTTTAAAGAAAGCAACTCCAGTATAACTTTTTGAGGCAGAACATCTATAAATTGAACAGTTTTCACCTGGTATTTCCAAATATATCTTGAGTTTTTTCAAGAAAAATAGTTAGTTTATTAGATAAACGACAGGATTTTTAAAAACTTCTGCAGGGTTGGAGATCTGGGGATAGCAAAAATCGCATACAATAAGTTTAAACAATCGGTCATTGTTTGCTTCCAGACTACCTATTTCTTATGACTATGGATTGAGTGAATCAGACTAATATAATAATAATGATAAATAATAGCTGGGGCACAACTGCTTTCAAAACAGTTGTGGAATGCAATAACAGTAGATATTGCACTTTATCAGCTTTTAACTAAATATGTGTTTACTGTTATGTTATTGTTTTTAACTTTTGTTTTAATAAAAGTTTTTGCAAATCTCTGAATGGTCTAGTTTATTTTTGAATAGATTTATTGACTCATCTACTGTTATATCATTCGGCAGATTATTCCACGTGTGGACTATACGATTTGCGAATAAATTGTATCTAGCGTATGAAGAATAGCTTTTCAATTTAAATTTGTGTTGTCTCAGTCGAGGGCCCTCCTGTGACTCGGTGTAATTGTACTGGGAAACCCAATTGATTTTATCGTAGCCATGTCGAATTTTATATTGCAGGATTAAATCACCACGTATTTGACGCTCTTCTAGAGTTGTTAGTTGCATGATCTTTTCTCATATGGTAATTTTTTCAACGCCGATACTATCTTAGTGGCTCTTCTTTGTACCTTTTTAATTTTATCGATGTCTTGTCTTAAGTAAGGACACCAAGCTTGAATAGCAAATTCCAGATGTGGGCGAATGAAAGTTGTTTATAACTTTTTTACCATATTCTTATCAATATATTTAAATTCCCGTTTTATAATGCCTAGCATCAAATTTGCTTCACCAACAGCTGAGTTAACTTGAGCTTGCCATTTTAGATCTGATTGTTTTACTTTGCCTAGGTCTCTTTCATTTATATTGGTATAGGATGTATTATAATTTGATGCATTGGTTTTATTATCTTTTTAAATAATGGTTAGATATTTGCTGATTTCCATAAATCGGGTAGCTTTATCATACAAAAAATCATTCATGTTCCATCAATGATTTTTTGTATATCAAAAGCAGAGTTTCACCAATAGTATGGCATTTATTCAAGACGTGTGGACTAACTCTATCTACACCAACCAATTAATTGATATCTAACTGTTTTAATTTTTTCTCAATTAAATCACGCGTTACCTACATTATCTATATCTAATTGTAAAGTTTTGTCAATTGCTGGTATAATAACTGGTGTGTTACCTTTATCTTCATGAACAAAAACTGAGTTTAAACTATTATTTAATACGTCAGCTATTGCTTCACTATTTGTATGTAGATTGCCTTGTTCATCAAAAATTGATGTTTTACCGAATTTAATTTTATTTTTTGCATTGACATATCCATAAAAGATTTTTGGATCTTCTTTTAATTTTTTGACAACCATTTTTTCGTATTCAATACGCTTACGTTTAACAGTATTTTTATTTAGTTTGCATTGTTGTTTATATTGCTGTAATAGGGATGATGATTTGAAATTATTGGATATGAATATTTTTTCCACAAATTTGCTTTTTCTCTTAATTCGGCTTTTAATCGATTGTCTATCCGCGGTCTTATATTCCTTTTCTTGTTATTTCGTTTTGGTATGCTTTTAATTGATAGCTCTTGAAAAAATATTTCATAGCATTCATTGACATTTTTATTGTGAAAAAGTTTTAACCAATCATTGTTTTTGAACCTTTTATTCATTTCATCATAATCTCCTCTTATAAAATTGAGTATTGGTTTGCCATATAATTCTACTGTACTACTTGAAGCCCGAATACCAGTGTAAAATTTGATGTGCCTTTTCAATGTTGCTCAAGGGTGGATTGTGATGTATGACTGAGATCAGTTAAGACCAAGTCCAATGTACTTCCCTCTGATACTGATGAAGCTGTTGGATTAAACGTTGAATTTATTACGTTTTGATGTAAATAATTATCATTTGGGATATAATAAAGAAAGTGATAGGAAAAAATAAACAAGATCATGGTAATACTATACCAAAATATGTATACACTGAAGATGAAAGAACAGTAATTAATGAGCAAAAAGTTATTGCAGAGAGTTTTAATAATTTTTTTATAAACGTTGTAATAAAATAACTCCCGGAAAAAATTTTAAATCATATATTAAAGAAGAGGACTGTGTGATGGATGAGCTTGAAGTATCTCCTGATGAACTTCGGTTTGCTTTTAATATGTTAAAACCAAACAAAAGCTCAGGTCTTGATGACATAAGCCCAAGGGTTGTTAAAGAAGTTTTTGATATTATTGAAAACCCCTTACTAATTATTTTTAATCTTTCATTTAATAATGGAATTTTTCCTGACCTTTTAAAACTAGCAAGAGTAGTTCCAATTTTTAAAGACGGTGATATTTTTGAATTATCTAATTATAGACCTATCTCAATACTTCCATGTTTTTCTAAACTTCTAGAGAGAATAATTCATAATAGGCTATACAATTATTTTGTAAAACATAAATTGCTTAATAATAATCAGTACGGATTTAGAAAAAGGCACTCGACAGAACATGCAGTAATTAAATTAGTTTGAGAAATTTTAAACGGATTTGAAAACAACCAATATACTCTTAGGGTTTTTATTGACCTCTCAAAGGCCTGCGATACTGTGGACCATAATATTCTTCTTTACAAACTTAGAAACTATGGAGTCAAAAATAATAATTATAAATGGTTTTTTTCCTATCTTAATAATCGCAAGCAATGTGTACCTTATGACAAAACCTGTACTAAACTAGAAAACATTTCTTGCGGAGTTCCATAGGGATCTATTCTAGGGCCTTTATTATTTATTATCTATATAAACGATGTTTACTTATCTTCTAGGGTATTAAATTTCAATCTTTTTGCTGACGACACTCAGGTTTTTTATACCCACTCAAACATAGAGTCAATCTTTATCACTATGAATCATGCGCTTGACAACCTCAATAAATGGTTAAAAGCCAAAAACTAAATAAAATCTCTAAATAAAACTAAAAGCAAATATATTATTTTTTTTCTAAATCCTCCAAATCTAAAACTTTGCCCCTAAAACTCCCAAATATTTCAATAGAAAAAACTAATTTACAACGGACATTCTGCATTAAATTTTTGGGCGTTTTACTTGATGAACAAATAAGTTGGAAAGACCACATTAATTTATTAGAAAATAAAATTTCAAAAAAGTATTTGAATTATGTACAAGACTAGACATATGTTGGATAAAAACTGCTTAAAAGTTATCTACTTTTCATTTATCCATAGCTATATCAGTTATTGTAATATTGCGTGGGCCAGCACTTATCCATCAAAATTAAAGCGTATCTTAAATAAACAAAAACAAGTAAGCCGCCTTATATTAAATGCTAATAAATACACCAGTATTATTCCACTGCTTAGAAAGCTTGGAGTGCTTAATGTTTATCAGTTAAATATTTACAGTATTCTTTTATTCATGTTTAGATTTAAATATCGTATGCTGCCAAATATTTTTGACGATCTTTTTGTTATTATAAATCATAAATATCAAACAAAGCATTCATTGCATAACTATCAGGTACCAAAAACCTTATTAAAACAGTCTAATTTCTCAATAACATACCAAGGGCTACATGTGTGGAACTCATTCCTTCCAATTCAAAGTAAAACTATAATTTCACTTCAAACTTTCAAAGTTATTTTGAAAAAACAGTTACTTGATTATGACATATCTCAAATTCTATTTTATTTTTAATATCTGCTTTTTTTTAATTCTTAACTTTTCTTTCGTTTGCAAAATAGCAAAGCATTTTTTTTTTGCTTATTTATCTAAGTTTGTATTTATTTCCTTTTTATGTAAAAATATTTCCTTTTTCATGTATAAAAAAATGTAAAATGTTTATTTAAAAGTATTTATATTATTTTATTGATATTGTAAAATTTTATAATAGATTTATGATAGTGTAAACGATACAACGGGGCTAGATGAAAAGACTTTTGTCTTCTGCCTGCTCCGGTCATATCTTAACTCAAAATATTTTGTAAATAACTTATTATGAAAATGACGAAATAAATTGAAAAAAAAATTTTTTTTAATTATCTAAAAACATTTGTGCTGATTTATCATTATTTAATACTGTTTGTACATTATTATCGCTCCATTTTATATTTGGATAATTGAAGTCATGATTTTTTTTTTTTATTTGTTCATAGTTTAAAACTTATTGCTATAAGCTTTAAATTATGAGCTGAGGCTTAGCGAGTAGTAGACAGGGTAGAAAATGTCTAAAAGGCCACCGAGTTTATAATAGGATTGAGGGCAGGGTCGTCCCGGAGGTAGGAGGTGTTTTTTAGTTTTAGATAAGTTAGTTTTTATGTTTTATGATTGGAGCTTAAGAACAAAAATACCCAAAAAAAAGTTATTCCTTTTACCCCAAAATTGAGGGCAATGAGTTAATAATTTAATTTTTTTAATTTTTTTCGAACGCTTGGTTAGTTCCTCGTCAAATCCCAATACTTCAGCAGAAACTGAATAATCCTGAAAACATTTTTATTTATAAATATTTTATAGATCATGCATCATTTAGCTTAAATTATAAAATTTATAAGGAAATGTTAGATTTTTATTAAAAAGCATACCCGGAAAAAACGTCTTGCCGTATTAGCATTGTTGGATGTTCCAGATCTGTAAGATCTAGGAACATCCACAACCAAACCAATATTTTCCTCTAATTCTTGCTGAACCAACATTTTCTTCTCCTTCATCTTCAATTTATTTTCATCTCCCCAAATTTGCCATTTCTCAAAATCTGTTCTCTATGAGATGGGGAGAAGACACTCCATACATCTGATCCATACATAAAGAGTAGATATTCCATAGAAAAAGCTAGATTTACCAAGTGCGTGGCTTTTCTCATAAATACTATATAGACTATTCATTTTCACTTGGAGTTAGGGCTGTTGTTTTTCCATCCAACATGCTCATTTCTAGTTGATGTTCAATAAAAAAATGTTCAGCAAGAGTGATCTAAAGCTCCTAACTTTTGATATGATTTAGATCCTGAACAAAATCAACTTTGTTCTCTTTAACATATCTAAAACGTATTGGCCTACAGTACATAGTTGATGAAGGCTTCTCATTAACCCTTAGAATTTCAGATGTAGCAACTACAGACAGCTGAAGTGGTACCAAGCAAGCAAGAATAGACTTTCCTCAACATAAGAATCATCACGAATACAACCTTCAGTTTTCCGTTTGTAAACAGATTGTCCTGTACTGCCATCAAATCCAACTTTGCTAATTAGTAAAAGTTTGGAATTCGGAGGATAAATATTGGCAATTTCCATCATCATTTGAAAATATAATGATTCTGATATTCCAAAACTTAACTTTTACTTCCTTAAAATATAAATTTGTTGTTCAGGATTTAAATGATGTCTCGAAAGGAAAATTATTTTCTTAGATTGTCAAGTTATTCAAACATCATGTCAAACTCAAATTACAAACATAAATCTGGAGCTCAAAAGAGAAAACTTAAAAATAAGATAAGATCAAAAGAATTTCTTGGTAGTCAATCAATAACCAAACTTTTGCGATATGGAAATATCTTCAAATGGTAAAATTGCCATTCTAATCAACCAATCGCCAAACATTATCCTAGTGTATCCCCTTTGTTAAATGTTTTTCTCCAGGGAAATAATTTAGAGCTAACTTCTTCAGTACAAAACATAATTAAAGGCTTGGAAAAATACTTCACAACTTATTAAGGTCTACTTAAGACTAGTTTTCGTCACAAAGTACTAGCAACTATTGACAATAAGAACGTCGACACACAAAGCAAAGGAATATCTCTTGATGTTGAAACAGCTCTTATCCAAAATTTATTCAAGGAGATAACTCACTTACGTGACTCATTTTAAAACTTCTGTATTATTTATTACTAACGATTTGAGCACACGATTTGAAGAAGCCAATGCAATATGTGATTATTCTCACTTATTTTGAATTTGCAGAAATACGAGCTTGTAGACCTAAAGTTAAAAGCGGTTTTTGGTTTTGAGAGTTCTCCGATTCGTCTTCTGAATTCAATTTATGACAAACAACTTCAAGGCATTTTTACTAACATCTGTCTGGCAATGAAACTGTTTTGTACAATTCCAGTAATTGCATCATCAGCAGAAAGATCATTTAGCAAACTGGCAATAAATTGAAATTATGGCAAAGAAGCGCAACCTGTCAAGATCGCTTAAATCATCTTGTCATATTATATATTGAAAATAATTTAGCAAAACGAGTTGATTTCAGTGATGTCATTGAAAAGTTTACTTTCTAAAAAACCCGAAAATGTCAATTAAGATAATGTTTGTAATTTTTTTATTGCCAATGCTATTAAATAAATTCTCTTTCAAATAAATCTGAAAACTTTTCTTTAATTTTGTCTTACCATTAAGACAGTGTTTTAGTGTCTTTTACTGTCATCAAGACAGTATTCTTATAGATCTAAAGTTTTGATTTTTAGTTCTAATGGAATAAACAGACCAAGTGTATTAAAAATAGCTATGGTACATTCTCAATACAATTTCTTTTTTAAATTTAACATTTTCAAACAATCTGTAGACAAAAAACTTTTTTAGAGTTTAGTACCAATTAGAAAATTGTCTTGTATGGTTGAAAGTAATCAAGTCATTTTAATTGTTTGAATTAAAGGAGTTAATTTTGAGAAGAAAAATATTTTTTTCTCAAAAATATTTTGCGAAGAAAAAATATTTTCGAAAAAATGTTTTTTCCGCGAAAAAAGTGGCCCGCAGATGGGCCCAGCATAGGGCCCTGTTTTAGAATGTGGAGGCCATGACTCTACTAACACTTGTTTTGAAAACTCTAGTTTTTATTTTTATATTAAATATGTAATTACTGTATACAAATCTAAATTTTTGAATATATACTATAATATAGTAGAGTATATTTTATGTCATTTTATACTGAATAGTTTGAATAAATGCATATTTACATATACCATTTATGTAAGTACTTATTATACTGTTGTCATAGTATAAACTTAATTAAAAAAATATTTACTTAATACATTCTTACATGTACTATATGTAAGAATGTGTTATCTGAAACAAAGTATATACAGTTGAACATACTGTATGAACAATTTTATATACTTATTAAGGTCAAATGTATGTATTACGTACAATACTTAAGTATATCAACAATATGTATATAAATGTATATATATAAAGACTCTACTAACACATGAATAATAAATATGTAAATATATGAAGTGTGTGTGTGTGTTTGTGTGTACATGTATGTATGCATAAATATATATGTGTGTGTGTATGTATGTATTTATAAGTAAATGCATATACGTTATATATCTATATCTATATATATATATCTATATATATATATATATATATATATATATATATATATATATATATATATATATATATATATATATATATATATATATATATACATATACATATGTGTGCATGTATGAATGTATGCATGCATGTATTTAATAGTGAGTTTTTAAAATTAATCATATTAGGAAACTTTGTTACAAAAAAGATAACAGAAGTATTTTATGGAAATGACAAATAGAAAAAAAACACAGCATTTGTGAAGTCTTTTTCCAGCTTATCATGTCCAAGTTATTTTGATGCATGGTATCTTCTGTAAATAAAAAGTAATTTGATCTTTGGTATTTTTTGGTTTTCGATCCATGGTATCTAATAGTATTTTATTTAAGAGTACGTTTTGTTCAAAAAGATTAAATTTATTTTCTTCAAAATATAATATTCTAATTGCTCAAATGAACAAAACCATACATTTGAAACTATGAACAGCTGTGTGATCAATATTTTCAATCTATTTGATTTCATAACCACATTTTGATATAGGCACGAAACAATTAGATAGTGACCATAGATATGATAATTTGAAGTTCAAAGTTGTTGCAACAAATGTTGGAATCAATAACATTTTTTGTCCTTGTTTCAAAAATAAAAGAAGATATAATTTCAACAGTTGAAAACATTTATTTGTGAGCAGCAAAGTGACCCGAAAAATGGTGTCAAGCAAAAAAGAACGAATTATTAATCAATGGTTTTTAGAAAGAAAGTTGAATCTTTTTATTTCAATTTACACAAAATTATTAACTTAAATACTTTTGCACTTAATTAGATAGTAGTAGGTACAGATTATTAAAAGACTGGAAAAGAAATTTTAACTATAGTTTAATTTTAATTTTAACTTTTTTGTTTATTGCCTGTATATCATGTAAAGTATTATTCTTAAATTATTAGGTTAATAAATAGCTGTTTAGAAAAATAAAGAAAATTTTGTTGACTTACTACTAAATTTCGTTGTGCCCTAGGTTATATTCCCATTAATTTAATTTTAACTTGTAAAGGCCTCTATTATCGAGTTATAAATAGCCTATGACCCATTCACTAACACAGTGACTAATAAAATTAGAAAGTAATAAATAAGAATTTAAGATATTACAACATATTAGCTAAATAAAAGATACACCTAAGATGGAAATCCCCTCAGATATATGAAAATATATGAAAAATTTAAAAGAGTTTTTTTTTTCAAGCAAAGTTTATTATTGATTTAGAATTTTAAAACTGAATTTTTAAATTTACTATAGATCTTTAAGAAATATACTTTATTGAAATATAAACACTCTGATTTTTATAGGGAAAATATTTTCTGGGATATAGCAAAATACTTTATTTGAAGCAAGTTGAAGTTATTCTTATAATAAAGTTAACAAAAACATAAAAAGTTTATTTTTGGAAAACAATAAAATTATCAAGTAAAACACTTAAGCTGAAACAATAAACAACAAGACTCTCAAAACTAAAAACAAATTATATTAAAGTATGTTTTACTGTGAATATAAATTTTTGTATTAAGATACTCTATTTCTCTTGGTAACAACAGGCCACATAAAATAATTTACTTACATACAGATTTCAGTATAAAAAAACCAACTGGGAAAGTAAACGATGTTAAAGAAAAAACAAATAAATTGTTGCTTGTGTAAATTTTTGTATTTATTCAATTATAAAATGATTAGGTTTTATATATCTATAGCAATATTAGTGTTTTTAAATTAAGTAAAAATTGTCACAAATTCATAAATTAAGTAAAAATTTATTACAAATTCAGCACAAATAATTTATCTTTTTATGTAGAATGAAAAATTGAATCGACGTAGCTAAACCAACTACCAAAAAGAATAAAATCTTAAATAATTGAAACAAAAAAAATTTTAACTTTAAGGCTCAAATAATAGGCAAAAGTATTTTAAAAATTGTAAACAAATCACAAAAAAACTTTTTTGTGTTAATATTTTTTTCATAATGAAACATTTCTTATTATGTTTGAAATAACAATTTACGTAATTAACTATGTATAAACTTACTTAACTTAATAAATAATTAGAAACTTATAATATGACCTAGAATATACAAATAACTGGTTTTTTAATTACATTTTATCTGTTGCTAAGGGTCCGTAGCCATTTTTTATTTTTTCAAATTTATAAAATCCTACTGCGCTTGCGTATATTAACTTTCCACTTTATTCTAATATCTAAACGTCCGTTGTCGCGTTAATTAAGTAGGGACCGCCTAAAAAGCCGAATTCTAAAACGCCGAAATGCCTAAAAAATGGCGTAATAATAGACGTCCGGTAACCGTAAAAAAAGATAACGAAAAGTTACGTATCCCCCGGATTTTTTATTGAGCATTTGTAAATGCGAAAGTTTAAAAGGACAGAAGCAAAAGCCAAATTTGGCTTTCACTGCTGTCTTTTTAAACTTTCGAAATAAAAATTAATTTTTACAAAATTATTTTTAAATTTATTTGCTAATTTTATATTTAGTCGAAAAGATTTGCGCATAAATGATTAACTAATTAAAATTTGAAAACTTTAATCGGAGTTTTGATAATGGCCACGGTGATCAAGCAAGTGAATTCTCACATAAATAATTATAAGAAAGCTGTTTTAAGAAAAAGCCAATTGTTTCTGGGTAAGAGAACCTACCGGTACACAACAAGAATTTTAAGCAAGCTTAAAATTCTTGTTGTGTGTTTAAGACTCATCAGATTTCTAATGAGTCTTAATTTAATTGATGAAACAAAATTGATAGCTGCTAATTTATAAATATATATATAATATACCTCGAACTTCATCTGAAAAATCATCTGAAATATATATGTGTGTTATGTGAAATGCAGCAGATTCATTATTAAAAAAAAAACAATTTTAAAAACAGTTTCTTTTTCTACCATTACCAAAAGTATTCAAAACTAATACTATATAAAAACAAATGGGTTTAAAAAAATCTCCAACACTAGCAAAACTTTTACTAAAACTTCTTTCAAAATTTTGGCAAACTCACTGGCTGTAAGTGTTTAAAAAGCTACATATAAATAGCAGAAGTTAACCTAATAAATAAAAAACATAATTTGTTTATTATAGAACATCAATATATCATGTTAGTTTTAATATTATCAACATTATAAGTAAAAAAATGAAACCTGAAGGCTGAAATCTAAAATAAAAAACATCATAGTGCAATTTACATCTGTTCAAAAAGCATTAATCAATGAAATAAATGATATGGTTTGCAACTTTATTAAGCCAATTAGTAGGTATCATCTTGGTTAATTTTCCATTTTTTTGCATACAATCATTAAAAAACCATTGATTTTTTATGTAGTGCAAAGATGTGAAGTGAGCATTAAATCCATGAGTTATGCATGCCAAGGAAAAGTAATATTTTTCAAAAACAATTTTTTTGGCCAATTCATTAATAAAGAAAATCTTATGAATATCACACTCAATCACAATCATTCATGTGTTTTGAGATTTTAATGTTGTGCCACAGTGATTTAATTCTTTATTTATTGGGTCATGGTTTGGAGGCAGTTCTACAAAATCAAACGGATGAAAAGAATGACTTGAACATGTAAAACACTTTCCAACACTCTGGAATGTTAATGCTTCTTTATAGTAATTAAAAAAAAAATTGTTTTTGATGATCCGTATAAATTAAAACAAGGCGATCTTGTAATTTGTATTTTACTTTTCAAAAAACATGCCCAAACTTCTTTACCATAATTGTCATCATGGCCGCTGAGAGGGGGGGGGGGAGACATGAATGGTTCCCGGGGCCCTGTGTGTGTACAAATAATTTTTTTCATGAAGTCTTATTTATTCATCACTTATTTTTTGTCTTTAAGATTTTTTGGAAGCGATAAATAAGATTTATCGCTTCCAAAAAGACAAAAAATATTTTCAGCAAATATGCTTCTTTTTATTCTTGCTATTTTTCTTGAGTAATATTAAAATTCGATTTTTTTCAATCGAACTTTTTTCAATTGAATTTCAATCAAAATTAAAATTCGATTTTTTTAATCAACGTTGTTAACTTTTCATTTGTTAATTTTCTTTTAAAACGTTAACAGTGGTAAAGATTGCGTGGACTTCTCATTAACGCTACAATTTTTGTTTTAGACACTGCTGATGTTTTTTGTCAGCGTGTATTTTTAATTTTAGTTTTAGACACTGCTGATGTTTTTTGTCAGCGTGTATTTTTAATTTTAGTTTACATTATGTAAATAACATATACGTGTTAAATTAAAACTTTTGATAAATATTACCATTGCGTTAAATACAAAATATTATTATTCAAATATTAATATTATTAAAAAAATGTTATTATTCGTAAACTTTAATTTGCATTATTTATTTATAAATTCTGTATAAAGAACTACGTTTCAATTTCTGAAATACAGAATATGATTTCTCGCCATAAATCTGGATACGAAAAACGAAAAAAGCGACAAAAAAGAAATGAAGAAAGTTCTAGAGGTATGAGAACACTAGAAAATTATCGGCTTAAAATTTCTTCAAAAACAAAGAACGATGACTATTGCGATAATGGAGGTATTGATTCGGACCCATTAAGCGCAAGGAATGAAACGGAATTTGTTGAAATTTCCGCGCAATTTAATATTTCGACACTTTCTTTGTATACCGACTGTGCCAACATCGATATTGGAGTGGTAAAAGTAAATGTAACACCGAAAGAGGTAGAAGATGCCATTCTAAGAGATACAGAACCACACCCAACAACATTGCCAACATTTCAATTCCTTACCTATTTATTAAGCTTTCGTTTAAAAAATAAAGAAATAGTTCCTCGTGATTGGTTAGTTTGTAGCAAATCTAAAAATGCTTTGTTTTGTTTTCCATGTCGTTTATTTTATAAATTTCATGAGCAAAGACCAATTTTTGCTACAGAAAATAGTTGGCAGGTTAACAGAGGGTACAAAAAATTATATGACAGAATACCTGGCCATGAAAAATCTCGTAATTATAAATCTTGTTATATCCAGTGGCGAAATTTAGAAAAAATAATAATATACATACCACAATTGATTGCTATATAGTCAGACAAATACAAAACGAGACACAGAAATGGAAAGATTTATTAAAACGATTATTAGATGTAATTTTGTTTCTTGCTGAGCGTGGATTGGTCTTTAGAGGTATTACTCATTTGATTGGAGATTCGAACAATGGAAATTTTCAAGGATTATTAGAACTTTTAAGTCGTTACGATCCGCTTTTAGTAGAACATTTAAAAAACGTAAAGCAGACACAAATCGAAAAGCAGAGATTGCAAGTACATTACTTATCGCCAGACATTCAAAATGAATTCATATCATGCTGTGCAGATTACTTGAGAACTTGTATTTTAAAGGAAAGAGAAACTATGAATTATTATTCCCTTATTGTAGGCGCAACCCGATTCTGCGCATATAGAACAAACTACATTCATTTTACGGTACGTTACTATTAAGTCCAACAAATTTGAAATTATGGAAAGATCTCTTGCATTTGTTGACTGCACTAAGAAGACAGGAGAAGATATTGCTAATTTAATTCTTTCTAATGTTCCTATAAGTGGCTGTCACGCACAAGAATATGATAACGGATTTAAAATGAGTGGATCATATCAAGGTGCACAAGCTCGCATTTTGCAAACTAATCCATTGGCAATTTTTTCTCTTTGTGCATGTCATAGTTTAAATTTATGTAGTGGTCATGCAGAATCTTGTATTCATGTTGTAAGATTTTTTGACACTTTACAAAAATTATACAATATATTTAGTAGTATTTATGGGAAATATTAAAAAATAATACTGGATGTACTTTGCACACTATGTCAAATACACGGTGGTCTGCAAGAATTAAAAGTGTTAAGCCAGTTGCTGAAAAAATTAATGAAATTAAAATATCAATAAACGATGTTCTGGAATTAAACTTAACTTCAAAAACTCGATCAGATCTTATTAGAATAAAAAAATATATGGAATCTTTTGAATGCTTAGTACTGGCAAAAATATAGTATTAGGTTCTTGCAGCTATAAACTACAGAAGTACTGTTTTACAAGCTCGCAATGCAACAATTGATGTAGAAATAACCAATTTGTCGATTTTCCTTGTTGAATTAAATACGATAAGAGATAGTTGGGATGCTATTCTAAATGAATGTAGATTGTTGGGCACATCTTTACAGATAAACATAGAATTTTCGGGGAAAAAATATATTAAAAGAAAAAAAACAACACACGAGTTAATAAGGACACCGGCAGAAGAATTTAGAATTAATGTTTTTAATGTTTTCATGGATAGCATTATTGGAAATATGACAAGAAGATTTAATGCAGCAAAAGAAATAGATTCTTTATTCAATGTATTATGGTTGTTCCGTGACTTAAATGATCAAGAAATACAAAGTAAATGTGAAAAGTTGCAAAAAATGTATGAAAATGATATTGATGATCATCTTAGAGATGAAATACTACATTTAAAATCAATTTATGATGCCAATATACAAAATATTTCTCTTCAGCCCGTTGAATTGTTAAATGAAAATAAAAAAAAAAAACTGGATGTGCTGTTTCCAAACATTATAATTGCAATAAGGCTATTTTGCACAATTCCAGTGACAGTTGCCTAAGCAGAAAGATCTTTTAGCATGTTTAAAAGAATAAAAAACGTATTAAGATCAACAATGACACAAAATTGTTTAAATGACTTAGGACTTCTATCTATTGAAGCCGAAATGGCTATGAAAATTAATTTTGAAGAAGTTAATTATTTGTTTGCGAGTCGAAAGGCTCGCAAAGCTCTATTATGAAACAGTGTTTAACATTGTTTTTTATACACTTTCCTAACTTTAACTTTTACAAGATTTAAATAGTTTTGACTTTTAAAAGATTTACTAAATTTTCATTTTTAATTTTCAATGATCAGAGCACGCTTTCTGAAATTTCTCTTGACGGCTATGATTGTCATCATTATCATTTAAATCTCTCATTGCTTTTTTAAGCTCTATTTCTGCTTCTGAAGTACCCAAGCGATTTAAAAAGTACTCATCTGCATGGCAACGCAACTTTAGCATTGTTAAAGCATTATCGATTGTGCAACTGTTTAAAACCAAACCAACACCCCACTGTAGTCCTCTTGGTTATAAAGCTAGACAATAGCTTAATCTGGACTTTGGACAATGATATCTCTAATAAGTTGAACACATCCCTTGCTATTCTGTCGAAGCTAAGACGTTTCATACAACAAAAAACTTTAAAATCTATTTTTGTTAGCTTAGCTTTATTTCACATTCACCTCACATATTGTTTTCTATCATGGAATCAAAACATAAGTGAATCACCTATTTATTATGCAGAAAAAAGCAGTCAGAGTTATTGAATTTCTACCAAAAAATACCTATACATTCACATTTTTTAACGCACTACAAATTTTTCAAATTACATGATATAATCAAAATTGAAAATTGATTATTTATTCACAGCTGCCTAAACAAAAAGCTACCTCAAATATTTAATAAATGGTTTACTCGTTGCGGTGCAACTAGCTGTCAACTCACAAGAAAATCTTGTAGAGGTGCACTGAGTGTGCAAACATTTAATACAAAATCATACGGTAAACATTCCTTTAAATACTCTGCATTAATGAACTGGAATCAATTTTAAAATAAATCAAAAACAATCCCTTTTTACAACATTAAAAAAATATGTCTTCAAAACAAAATTAAAATACTAATTGCTTTCTCAAGATAAATAGAAACAACAATTGTATCACTGGTGATAAAAAATATATGACCATAGAAGATATATAAGATATAAATATGAGTGTCGACTAATAGCAACCTTCTGTGTGTGTATTGTTTATTTTATTTGGCTAGTTTATGTTTTGTTTTGTTTATGGTTGCTCTCCTCGATTTAGCTAGGCTATATGAGAGTGAACCACCCAGAGTGTAGACTGTATATACATTTTTTATAATTTATAACATGCTTTTATAACAATTTATAACATTAACATGCTTATGTAATATATCTATATATCTGGTAAATATATTGCTTTTTGTTGTTGTTTCAGCTCATTTAAGGAAAATATGGCTGTTTTCCTCATATAAGTAAAATAAAGTACTTGAGGTTTATCAAACTGATGGATCAATCATACTATTGAAACAGGCATACTTCAAAGATTATTTTATACTATGTAAATAAAAATTTTAAATCAGAAAAAAAACTAAAAAACTTTTAGTTCTTTCATTTCTAATTTTTCTGTTAAAAATTAAAACAAACGCAGATTTAAAAAACACAGATTAATTAATCTTTAATCTGAGTTAATTAACACAGAATAAAGAAAGGGGCTGTTCAAATAATACGTGACAGTCTTAGGGGGGGGGAGGGGTATTGGAAAGTGTCACAAAATATCACATGGGGGAGGGGGGGGTGATTTGCTACAGTGTGACGTGATAAATAACTTTTTAAATCAAATTTTTTATCACTGCGTACTTTTTTAAAATTGCGAACTCGGAGATAATTATATACAATACGAAAATTTTCAAGAAAAATGCTACGCAATGTCTTCACAAGCGTTTATTGTTTATTGTTTAACGGAGTCATAACAAATGAAAATAAAAAAATTAAATTAGCTTTTTTTCAAGTTACTTGTGGTAATTGCAGACATAAAAAGAAATTTTGATTCTACAAACAAAGAAAAACCAGATAGTGGGCGATTATTTAAAAGCAATTTATTTTACCGTTAAAAATCTAATTTTATTTTTTAACGACTATTTGTATTAATATACTAAAAATTTTAGTATTAATAGTTGTTTAAAATTTGATCTTTAAACATAAATATTATTCTTGATCGTCATCTGATCTATAAATGTTTAAGTTTTGCAATACTTTAATTTTTAATGTTATTGTTATTATTACTTTTAATGTTTTGTGTCACTCTAATGAATTTGTCGAACTACTTTAGTTACGTTATCATTTTTATTATATGTTAAGTTATTTAGTTACTATGATATAAAATTTTAGTACTAGTACTAAATAGTTGTACTATTAATAATGTTATTATTAATAATATCTATACTATATACTTATTTAACGTAATGGTTGTAAGGAAATTTAATTTCTTGTTGTTGATGTTGTTATAGATTAAAAATGTCTAGTGAAAAAGAAAAACTTTACAAATCTATTTATGAGGGATATTTGAAAGCGTTTGCAAACAAACCAAAGCAAAAGTCTCAAGAAGAAACAAATAAAATCTGGTCTGAGATTAAAACAAAGAGCAAAACATTATCCGAATTAAATGTAGAAGTTGAAAAAAAGTTAAAAGAGCTAAAACAAATTGAACTCCGAAATAAAGTTGGTATTTTATCTTACTGGACAAAATTACCGAACCAAGTACCGAATACACCAAAAAAGAGTGCGGTTGAATCTAAAATCACTTTTGATGGTGTGACTGACGCGACCCCATCAATTACAACAAGTGAAGAGTGTGAAAAAGAAAATTCCAATTTCTCAAAAGTTGTAACAAAACAAGCCCCGAAACAAGATCAGTTAAAAAATGAAATTTTTATTTCACAAAAAGATATTGCATATCTCACTGAAAACAGAAATTGCAACTTGTTGTCACAAGAAGACTACCAAATACTAGGGCAAAAGCAAAAACTTTTAGTAGAAAAAAACCGAGATCTTGTACTTCGTCAAAAAGCCACTGAACGCCAAACAGCAACCAGACTAAAAAGAAAAAAAGCTATAGAAGTATGAGATCCAGATATTAGAAAAAAGTTGTGTGGAATTAAAAATTCAGTATCAAAAGGTCGACCGCTAGCGATGATCAGGACAGTTTAATAAAAGCAATTGTAGATATTGCCATGAAAGGGTCTGCTTCTGATGATAGGAGAAGAACTGAAATGGTTCGAACTGTAAAAACATTAAATGACTTGGTTGAGGAATTGAAAAATCATGGTTAAAATCTCTCGAGATCAGGAGTTTACTTAAGATTACTTCTAAGCAGATCATTTAGCACAGAAGGAAAAAGACATGTTAAAACTGCACCTGTCCGGTTAATAAGAGCACAAAATTCTGAGCATAACTATCATGCAGACACAAAATTTGCCAAATCATCCATTAGTGCCCTTGAAGAACTTGCGGCAGTCTTGGGTCCTAAAGAAGTGACGTTTCACTCTCAGGATGATAAAGCTAGGGTTCCAATTGGATTGACAGCTGCAAGCAAACAAGCACCAATGATGATGCATATTGAGTACAAGGTAACTTTAGCTGATCATGATTTTGTAATTGCCTCTCAACACAAACTTATTCCTTCAGTAATTGCAGCCATAGAAATTAAAAAGGATTGCATGGAAAAACAAGCAGTCACATACTCTGGCCCAACATACATAGCAATCAGAAATGCAAAACATGATTCATCAACAGCACTTAGTCACTTAGAAGACATGAACAGAATAAACCATCTTCCTGCATTTAAAAGCAGCTTATTTACTGAAGATGGAGTTAGCAAACCAATCATGATTATAACTGTTGATGGTGGGCCAGATGAAAATCCAAGATATGAAAAAACAATTCATTGTGCCAAGACTTATTTCAAAGAGCATGATCTTGATGCAATGTTTGTGGCCACTAATGCTCCTGGAAGAAGTGCCTTTAACAGGGTTGAGAGAAGTATGGCTCTGCTAAGCCATGACCTAGCAGGAATTATACTTCCATTTGATCATTTTGGAAGCCATTTTAATTCAAGAGGAGAAACAACAGACAAAGTTATGGAGAAGGAAAACTTTGCCAAAGCAAGTGAAGTTCTTGCACAAATTTGGTCTAGCACAGTCATTGATGGATTTGAAACTAAAGCCGAGTATATAAAACCAAACAGTGAAAAATGTGTACATTTAAAACAATTTGGAGCAGAGTGGGATGCTAAACATGCCAGAGAAAGTCAATACTTCCTTCAAATTGTAAAATGTAATGATCAAAAATGCTGTGGTCATCGTCGCAGCTCACTGTTTCATCTTATTCCAACTGGTTTTCTTCCATCACCAATTTCTTTGTTCCAAGGAGAAGATGGTCTTGAATGCAATAATACAAAAAACAACTTTGCATCTCTCTTTTTAAACTTATCACTTTGCAAAACAATTTTGCCCACGACAGTTACAAAAAAGTATCCCAATGGATTGCCATACGACTACTCATGTCCAAGCATTCAAAACTCCTTACCAAAAAGAGTTTGTACCAATTGCAGTTTATATTTCGCAACTATCAAATCAATGAAACAACACAAAACAGTTTGCTCAAGTATTGGATATTCGAATGAAATTCAAAAAGTTAGACCTCAAGCTTAGTTGCTCAACGTCTATCTGAACTCATGTGTGTCTTTTTAAATTCGGACAAAGAAACGATTGAGTGATATGATCAAGATGATGTTGATACCTCTGACCTCAACTGGCCTTCAAAAATTATTGATGAACATGGAACTCCAATACTTGAAGGTCAAAGTCCGATTTGGGAACAAATTTAGGTTTTAGACAGATATTCATCAATTGTATTTTTTTATAAAAATAAGCTATTACAATTAAAATATAAACTTATAAAATTTTTTTTTGTCACGTCACACAGGGGGGGGGAGGGTTCTTCAAAATGCCACAAAATGTCACATAGGGGAGGGGGTGTTAGAAAAACGACAAAAAAAGTATCACGTATTATTTGAACAGCCCCAAACTTATAGAAAAAACTAACAACAAAAAATTTACTAAAAAATTTACTCTTGCTGTGATAACAGATTTTTCTCTTATTGTGCATATTTAATATTAGTGACAGACTTTTCTCTTATTGTGCAGATTCCACTAAATTTTCTTAATTGCTGCAAATTACTCTAACTTCGATGTACGATACACAGATGCCTTAGCAATACAAAACTTATTGGAACACTATTTTTTAATTTTACATGTTTTTAAAATTCAAAACATTAATTTAAACATTAATGCGGGAGTTGACCACCGGTTTTTCATTGCTTTCATTCTGTTTTTTATTTAGTTTCTCTCAGAAGGTTTCCCGGCACTTCGGCGTTTCGGCTCGTTAAATAAGTAGACGGTCAGTTCTGCGCCAGCGTCACGCATTAAGCTTATTGTTCCTAGGGCCACTAACTTTTAAACCCTTCTACTTAATGGAATTTTATTATATACAAAGTAATTAGTATAGAGATGTGATCGTATCAGTTTCGCCATTTTTAGACAAGTCTAAGGCCTTGAATTTGGGCATTAAAAAAATCTGGCCATAGGTACACAAACTTTTCCTAGACCTTATTGGACCTCTTGCCTTAACAAAACTTTGAAAAAAATATGTTATTACAATTACTTATCATTGAAATAAATTTATTGAAAAATTAACAATTTATGTAACTACTTTATTTTATAGATTTTTGGTACTCTTCAAAAAGCTCTAAAATTGTAGATTACTCTATAAAGTCTGCTTATTTTCCTCAAACCAATCAACGAGAAAAAGTTTCAGAGTTTAAACTGGTAATGGTAAAGCTTTGAAAAAAGCTATTTGTTAATGATTGTATCATTGTAAAAAGGGGCTGTCGAAGTTCAAATTTTTCTAAAGTTTTCTTTAAAGTTTGTCAATACAGTCTAACGACAAGGCCTTAGATATTTTAAGAGACTCAATATTACCACATACACATACTTATCAAAAAAACACATATTACTACATACACATACTTATAAAAAAAGCATATATGCAAACAATAAACATGTGCAAACAAAAAATTTAAAAATGACACGAGAAAATTTAAAAAGGTTAAAAGGTAAAGAAAAAAAAAGAAAAAAAATATATATATATATATATATATATATATATATATATATATATATATATATATATATATATATATATATATATATAAACAAACAATACTCTTTGCCTTCATTTTTTTTTCGTAAGAACTGTAATCCTCATAACAAAATTTAACCTTTACATACAATAACATGTGACATGTCATGTCAGTGTTGGCACAAAATTTTAGTTTATTTTTCTAAATTTTCTAAAAAAGAACAAAAAATGTTAAAAGCATCACAGAAATTTCAAAGTAGTAATGTCAAATTTTACGGAATTAGCATTAGTATAACTTTTTTGTTGCATAAAAAATAATTAGGCCTCATCCATACCCCTATTTTCCTTCCAAAAAATAAAATAAAGGCTCAATAAAAATAAAACTGCTAAAAAAAAAATGAAATAAAGCTAAATAAAAAGCTAAAACAAACAAAATGTAAACGATTTAAAAAATTAAAAGGAGTGATCTTTTTTACTTTATATCTAATCAAAATGTTATATATAAATTGCTAAACTATTTTCTATACTTAATTCAAGTATAATATGATCTCAACGGTAATTATTTATCTTAATATGATTCTTTATGTAATATTTCTAAACTAATAAATAATAATTAAATTGCAAACAGTAAAAAGTTTTAAACCGCTTGAGAGATCTTTCTTCAATGACCGCATGCATTTTGAGAACGCGCTCTTTCAAATTCAGAAAAGCCTAGTAACTAATTAAAACTACTTTAAAAACGAAAGCGAAACGACGTTAAACGTTAACTTTAGCAATTATATTAAGATTAGACCGTTTCTCCATTTGCTGTAAACTTTCATAAACTTTTACATCGTACCAAACATTTAATGTTTTGCCATATATATATGTAAAAGAAAGTGTGGTAAAAAAGTACAAGTCAAAAAGATCAACATTCCTCTGAGAAAGTTAATAATCTAGTCAGTAATATTGTAAATTAATGTATGTAATTACACCATTTATACGCATATGTGTATATGTTTGAATTTAATTTATTTAATACACACATACACAAACTCATTGACAAGCTCGAGGCCCAAGATAATAGTAAACAGCAATAAAAATAAATCTAAACAAAAAAGAGTAATATATATAAATCTCTGTCATGATCAGATAGATCTTGCCTCAGCATGGGATTTATGTATTCAATAGATAGAAATAATTTGCCACAAAAAAAAAGCAAAATAAACTGTATTATTTTTGGGAAACATTAAAGAAAAACGAGCATTTTAAGAGTAAATTCTTTTAACGTTTAAGAGTAAATTCTCCTAACGTTTAAGAGTAAATTCTCCTAACGTTTAAGAGTAAATTCTTCTAACGTTTGAGAGCAAAAACTACAATTTTCAGACGTTAAACAGTTGTAAATAAAGCAATGTACAAAAAAACTACAAAGCTCTGCGGGTAATAAAAAACTATTTACCAATTTAATATGTAAATTAATTAGTTTTTATTTGGATTTGTATAGAATATTGATTTAAAAGTGAATTAGCTTACTAGAGTAAAACCGGGTCCAACCGCACACCATATCATTCCGCACACTCGAAATTATCAAATTATCAAATCGAAATTATCAAATAAAATTAAAAAATAGTGTTCCAATAAGTTTTGTATTGCTAAGGCATCTGTGTTTATGGCTATAAAAAAAATAAAAATAGATTCAAATACAAACTATCTCCTCTATTCGAATTGATAAAATTATATGCCGATTCAACACCATTTTTTTCTTTTTTATACACCATTAACAGGGAGTCAAAATTTTTTATATATTTTTTTTTTATCGTTGCGAACTAAATAGCGCTTGAACCGAAACTGATATAAACATAATTTTAGCACTATTTTATTGGAAATTAAATTTTAATTCTGATAGTATAATTTTTATGCAGCTAGAACGAAAAGTTAAATAAAAAATCCAAAAAGCAAAAAAAACTCTTTTTTCTGATAAAACCGCACACTCGATTAATTAGTTAGCCTAGTTTTTCGCAAGTGACTAAGCGCCTATCTTTTATCTTTATTCATAATTAAACCGGAACTAACTTAGAGTTAGTTTCGGTTTAATTATGAATGAAATATAATGTTATTTGTTAATATAATAAACTCTTACTCATTTAAATCAATTATTATATTATTTCTTAATACAATCATCGCTCACTCAATTCAATTTAACTCACTCACTTTAACATGTCAACTAAAAAAACAAAAGCATACAAGGAAGACGATATAACTGATAAGAAAGAAAATAAAACATCACTGAGAAAAGTTGCATTCAAACATGGCGCTCAAGTCTCCACGCTCAAAGATCGCAAAAATAACAACAAAAAAGGCTTTCATGGGTCAGGTACAACAACGTACTCTCAAATGAAACAGAGAGATTGATAGTGCATGCATTCAAATTACTTAGTGACTAGGGTTATGGTTTAACCCAAAATGAAATCCTAAAATTTGTATGTGGCTACCTTAAACGCGAAGATCAATTGCACTTATTCAAAAATGGCAAGTCTGGTAAAGACTGGTTTTATGCCTTTATGAAAAGATGTTCAAATGAAATTTCAACAAGAAAAGCAGATTACATAGCATCTAAAAAAGCCGCTTCTTGTACGCCAGAAATAATTGTACGCATTTTAAAATAATGATTTAAATGCGTCGCCAAGCAATATTACCAGACTGGTATAACTTCTGCGTCGCATATTTGGAATTGTTATGAAACACGTTTTTCGGGTGATCAAGGCAAAGCAACCGTAGTGTGTCGAAAAGGGACAAGACGTGCATTTAAACTTACTTTACTTACAATGAAAAAATTAATTATACTGTAAACAATTGCAGCAACGCTGATGGGGATTTTGCATCACCATTTGTGATATACAAAGCCAAAAGAAACTATCGTCCTGAATGGGCAAGAGGTGGTCCAGTTGGTACTAAATATTCAATTTCAAAATCAGGTTGGATAAAGCACGATACGTTTATTAAATGGCTGAACAAAGTAGTTATAACCGAAACTGAGCAACTCACATAGGTTTGGAACCGTTATTGCTGTGCAAAAAACACAATATAATCTTGATTTTTCTACAATAGCGTTCTTCACATATTCTACAACCATTGGAGAGAGGTATCTATTGTCATGCCAAACAAGCATAGAAAGAAGTTCTTACAAAGTATTACAAAGACTCAAAATGTGAGAATTTCGATAAACAAAATTTTCCACCGTTGCTCAAACTGCTATGCGAAAGTGGTAAATATTTTACACGCTTGCATGCAATAACTGGTTTTTGGTTACCTTTTTTGGAGTCATTCACTAGCTTGGGTCCCCTTACTAGCTCGGTCCCTCCGTCGTTGCTTAGTCTGCGTACCTTATAACATACCATATAAACTAAAAATTTTTTAAAAAATTAAATCACATAAATAACTATTTACATTCTTGAATTAAGTGAAGAGTTTGAAGAACAAATAGTTAACAAAAGCAATTACTCAGAGACTGAAACAGAAGAAGAATTAGTATTAAAGTTTGAAACTTCGAAAGATGAAATTGAAGCAAAAGGGCTTAAGATGAACATGAATAAGACAAAAGTTATGCATTTTAGTCAAGAATGAGCAAGCAGAAAATACTGGGAAGTGGCCATGCGGAATGTGTATGAAGAGTTAGAGCTAACTCTATAGTTTGTACAGTTTGTATGCAATGAATTGAATGCAATGAATTGAATGCAATGAATTGTATGCAATGAACTAAATGCAATGGTTTCTTAGGAAGATATTGAAGAGATGTTCTCTAAAAATTATTGGTTTTGAGTGTAGAAAATGTACTTTTGGTGAGTATAGAGTAGATGTTAAAAAAAAGATTGAAATAAAATGCGGAGAAAAGATAGAGTGTGTTATTAAATTTTTTTATCACGGAGATACAATTGGATCAGCTGGTGGAGCAGAAAAAGCATCTAGGGCAAGAGAAAGGTCTACTCAGGTCAAGTTCCGAGAATTATATCTACTTTTAACAAGAAAAAGGTGCTTCATTAATGATTAAAGGAAAGTTCTACAGCACATATGTCCAGAGTGTTATGATGTATGGCAGTGAAACATGTGCAATGAAGGTTGATGATGTCTAGCTTTTGGAAAGAACAGAAATAGTGATGGTTAGATGGTTAGATGGATATGCGGTGTGACTTTAAAGCAGTGGCAATTTAAGAAAAAGATTAGGCATTGTGAGTATATCTGATTGGGTCTATGTATGTTAGAGAAACGTCATTGTGAGAAAAGTCCAATCCGTACAAGCACTGAAACAAAGAAGCTAAAACAATGACGACGACAACGATGATGACGATGATGATGATAACGATGATGATAATGGTGATGATGATTACTAGTTTAGCTAAGGCTGCAATAAGGTATAAGATTAATGATGCTGCTACAGCTGCAATAGCAAGTAGCTGTTGCTTTAACTGACAATGGAGTTGTAACTAAGAATAACAAATCTAGCAAAATAACAGAATATAAGGTGTTTTGTTAAAAAAAAACAAGTGGCTAGTTTAATTGAAACTAAGCATTGTCCATAGGTTTCACAGCTAAAATTAATTGGTGTTGATGACAAGAATGACAATAATCTGTTAGTCTATGCGATGAAATACAATGTGTATTGTATAGAACAACTCATGATGAACATCACATCAATTTTACTTATTAGAGTAGACTTCTTTCTGGAAAATATCAGACACATGTTGAAGTAGAAAATGGTACAGTAAACAGTATGGTTTCAGCAACACTAAATGTTCTTACTGAATATGATACTATTGAATGCTTAGAAGCAATTGCTCTTGATAATACAAGTTCCAACACTGGTGTTTACAATGGTTTAGTTGTCCGATTAGAAAAGATTTTTAAACGTAACATTCATATTACGTCTTTGTCATGTTATATCGGAAATAGAAAAATTAATGATCCTAAAAACTATAAAGGCCCTACTGGTAAACAAATATTTGAAATTTTCGTGTATGAACTAAAATTTACTAAAATTTACAACCTTTTATTAGTTCAAAAACTTTGTTGAAAAATCTTCAGGGTCACTCCTGCTGCTTTTTTCAAGACAAATTTCTAGATGCTATGCTGCAAGACGGTGTGAAAATTATAAGAGCCCGTGCTCTTGATCAAATTCTTCAAATTATGCTGTTCAAGAAAATCAGTTGGTATTTCAAACAAAAATCAAAGCTATACCCTTGAACTTCAAAGCTGAAGTTTGGAGCAAATTTTAGGGAAATCAATTCGGATTTAAAGCCAAAAATCAAAGCTAACGCAGTTATACCCTTAAAATTTAAAGTTGAAGTTTGGAGCTAGTTGATGTTAATGTAGCTTGATGTTAATGTTGATGTTGCTTTATTACAATTTGATCGTCCTACTTCATTTTTTATTACCTCATGTAAGTTACAACAAACTATTCAAACTGCTAGACAAAATTTCTCTCACTGATCTGCCGAACAACTCACAATCGGTGGATAGAACTGTAAATATTTCATCTGAAGCCTTAAAAAAAGTTTGTGGAAGGGTGAAAAGGCATAACTGCATGCTGGTTAAAAACCAGAGCAGAATGGAAACCAAGAGAAATGCGACCACCGCATACTTTCTTCAACGTAACTTTATCATCTTTTATATTACAAATATATATTAAAAATGACAAACATTTCTTTAAAATACAATTGGTTGTTTCTTCCAATATGAGAAAAATAAAAAGTTTTTGTGTTGCAGTAATAAATGTTAAAAATTAAATAAACCATACGCAGGGCGCAAAGGCGTGAGATAAAAATTCTAGCTTCCATTAAACTAACCTAAATTAAATCAAAAACTCTCTGTTTAGATTTTCACATAAAAAAGAATTTTTCAAAACAAAAAATTGGAAAATAACTTTTTCGAGAAAACAGAGAAATAGTTGAAAACTTTGAAGTGATTTCCAAAAATTTCTTTAAGTCCAAACTAATTTTTCCGGAACCGTAATTGAAATCAATCTATAATGTTCTATCGATTGATTGATGCAAACTTTTTTTCTAAGATAACTATTTATTTTTGATAGAATAGCGTTAGAAATTCTTCATACTTCGTTTTTGGCGGATTTAATAGCCGAACTGTAGGATGATTTACTCGATTTATTTCATTTTTATGATTGACAGTTTTGGTAACTTTAACGGAAGATTAGTCGATTGTCTTATTTTATGGAGGAGAGTAAAAGTTATTTTTTCACAATTTAATGATAACTTATTGCTATAAACCATTGGTTGAAGCTTTCTAGTTCAGCATTCATTGTTCCGAACAATATTTTTACATCAGAATTGTTGTAGAATAAGTTTGTACCGTCTGCATACATAATTGACGATATTTTAGGAGAAGCTTTATTCATATCATTAACATATATTAAAAATAATAAAGGTCCCAAGATTGATCCCTGTGGGACTCCGTAAACAATATCAAGAGCTCCTGACTCCTCCAGAACAACAAACTGTTTTCTTTTAAAAAGATTACTTTTAACCCACTTATGTATTAGGCTTTTAATGCCGTAATGCTTTAACTTCAAAAGTAAAATTCCGTGATCAACAGTATCGAATGCCTTGTAGAGATTGATAAATGCTCCAATTAGCAATTGATTTTATATTAAGAAAATTAAAAGAATCCAATGGTAATGTAAGTAGAGAGCTATTAATGACAATGAAAACTCGAATAAATAGCCGTAAAAACCAAGAGTTAGAAGAGCTATTGGATTCTCTTATATATGGTGGTACGCTTTCAAATTAAAATACAAACATTTACAACAGATTTACTAAAAAGATTATTTGATGGGGATGAAGAACAGCAAATCACACACTGTCAACAGGAACATTCAATTGAAAATAACGAAAATACTACAAAAAACGCACAAGCATTAACACTGGAAAAGTATTAGAAAGTGCAAAATGTCCAATTTCGCCAAGTTGCAGAGATAAATTTGCTGGTATTAAAAAATAGTTTTTACTGTTTTCAAAAATTTAAAAAAGAACTGCATATTTAGAAAAACTGTATCAAGCGTTAATGACGATAAAACCGACACCACAAAATTCTGAACGAACATTTTCTGCATCGTCAAACAAGAATTCATTCTAGAATACAAGAATTCGTTCTAGATTATCGGACAATTCATTGAGTGCATAAGTTTTTTTAAAGTTTTATATTTTTAAGTAAAAATAATTGCTCTGGTATGTATTAAACAATTATACGTATTTTAATTTAGTTGAGTTAATTTTTGCTAGTATATTTACATGCATTTCATTATAAATTATGTTTGTAAATACTAACACAATATTTTTAAAAAGTATTGTCAAGTTTGGTAGTTTAACATCATAATAAAAGTATAGAATAATATATTTACTTAGATGTTAAAGCCGGCTAAAAGTCGTTTTATTTACCGTAACATGTACCAAATCCATTTTTTAAAATCGGCGTGAGAACGAAAAAATCCTTTCACGCTATTGTTAAAATTGCGAATTAAAAAGGCATATTATCGGGTCCATACCCGGACCCGATAAACATTCGTTTGCTCGGCTCGGACTCGTCGGGTCTAAATAGGCCGGGTTTTCCCAGACCCTACTTGTTATACGTGTTTACAATATTTAAGCAATTTACACCCCATGTACAACGTGCCTAAACATGGGGCCCTAGATACACAGATCTACCATATGAACGTTTGAAGCTCCGGTTGTTTAAACCTTTTTTATATTTGAAATGAATAATAATGTGAGCAATACAGCTACGAATACAGGGAATTTGACACCTTAAAGTAAATTTATGTAACCCCTAAAAACATGCTAAATCGCTCTCTACATAAGAAGTTTTGTTAGGAGACAGATTGCTTGCAACCCTCTTTTTCAAAGCCCAAGTTTTTTCTCTTTTTCACAGCCCCCTCTTCCCTTTCAGTTTAAATAAGTTGTTTACGTCCATGTCTTGGGATACTTATTGATATAAAATTTTTGTGGAAAGCGTACTTAAATTTGTTAAATACCAGATTATCAAAAAATCATTGAGATATTCTAGAGCTAGTCATATGCTAATTTCAAAATATGTCTAGCATGTAAAATTTTCATCAAAATATGTCCAGCATTTAAAATTGAGAATTTGAAAAATCACCTTAATAATTTTGTATGAAAAGAGTAAAGAAAGCTTTAATTTATTTCGAATAGAATTTTGTTAGAATAGAATAACAGAATTTCGTTAGAATAGAATAGGGATCATTTCTCACACGCTGACCCACTCATAAAATCTCACACGCTGACCCACTCATAAAATTCTTGAATGCAATTAATGACTATCAAAACAATGTTAAATAAAAATAAATATAAACTTGGATTTGTGCTTTTTCAAACAATTTCTTCAAAAAATAATAAAGCTAGATACAACACATGAGGAACAGAATACTCTTTAAATCAACCTTTACAAAAAATAAATCGATAGCGTTTCTTTACTTCATAAAGTGTACAACTTTAAACAACAACAAAATATTTAATTAACGATGTTGTAAATAAAATTTTCGCATTGCTTAACTAGTTGGCCAACCGATTAAACAGAAGAAAATTTTTTTTTTTGCAAAGTAAAATGTTGATAACTTCTTAATTAACTTAGATAACTTCAAAAAGACGACAAACATTCAGGGGTCAAAATAATATAAAGTTGTTTATTTAAAAACATAAAAATACACGAATAAAAAGTTAAAAAATATAAATATATATTTTACGTGAATCTTGTGAATTAAAATTCTAGTAAAAACAATAAATTATATTTTACAAAATGTTTTCAACAGAGATATAATATACAAATAAAAAAAAAAATTCATTTAAAAGAACCGAATAAATAAATAAGCGCTGCTAGTTATAAAAAAGCAAAACATTTCAAAGATTTCAGAAAGTCTTTTATTATTTTTTAAAAAATCTATCTATATAACTCCTAGATAATTCGTTTAAAAACCAGATAAATTTATTTTTTAAAAACCTTTTAAAATATAAAAAATTATTAATAAAACAATCAAATTATTAACAATGTAAAATATAAATCTATTTGAAAGAGTTCATATGAGTTGTGAAACAATTTTCAAACGAAACTCTCATTAAATCTCAATTCATAAAAAATAGTAAATACTTCAATTATGTAAAAATACAACTCTATACTTTCAATTTGATGATGAAGTCAAATGATCTGATATTTGTAAAAAGCACTCATAAAAAGAAAAGATTTATAACAACAAACGATTCAGCAACAAGTTGAATTAGTCTTTTTTTGTGGAGTGATTGAATTTGGAAGATTCTGCAATTAATACAAAATGTTATTAATATTGTAAAAAAAAGTTTAAAAAATAGTAATCAAGTGTGAGGCTAACAGAAATTAGTTTTAACAAAAAAAATATTCTTAATTATAAATAATAATCGTGATATTTAATTATATTATGATAAATTATTTACAAATAAATATTAATATAAGAATTTTATGAATATTAATAAATCTTCAAGTCCTTACAAACTCTTGGATTGATAATGATAAAAGATTGATAACAATGTGAAAATTAGAATTAACTATAAAAGACTTTTCCCATCTAAATATATGTTGTATCTTGGGGTATTTTTAGTACTAGAATCATGGTAATACTAACAGATTTAATTAAATAAGAAACTCTCAAGAGTCAATAGTATTTTGACTTATATATATATATATATTTTTTAAACATTTTCACTTCCAACAAGGCTGAAAGCAGCCACTAATTAAAGTTGGAAGTTACTGAAAGAGAAAAGATGAAGATTGTAGAGCAAGAACGATTGACGGACGACTTAAACGATTGACGGACGACTTAAAGGATATATGATACTATGTTTTTTGTTTAGCTTAAATTGCATAGTTATGTGTAAGAGTTTTATTATTGTATGTAGAGCACATGTAAGTTTTATATATTGATATACTATGATATGATATGTTTTATACTTGATATGATATACACATGAGTTTATATATTGATGTGTTATATTTGATATGATATATATTCACATGAGTTTTTTGATGTATGACTTTTAGTAAAGCTATATCATTAGTTTACATTTTCATCATTTTATACTACGTTTTTTGTTGTGTACATAATTATAATAATTACACACATAACTAGTTTTGCCATAGGAAGTGCAAGCCTCTAAAATATGTCTGGGCTAACTAAAAGCATAAAAAATATTTGAATAGGTTTATAACAATTTTAAATTCTTCAACAACTATATTTTTTGTTAAAAAGCATATTATACCTTTTGTAACTTTGATTTATATATCTTACCTTTGGTAACTTTGATTTATATATTTTCTGCCCTAATGCCGTAAATGCCTGTAAAATTTATTAAAAAAAAAACAAAAAACCTTTTAATAAACTTACAAAGTATGCAAAAAATAATGTATAACAACCGTTAATAAAACAATAAATACAAAAAGTATATGCATACAGAGTTACCACTATTAAAACTGAGGCTAAAAATAAGGACACGGTCACGAACAAACAATTTTTTCAAGGAAAAAATAAGGAGAATTAAGAAGAAAATGATTACTTTAAAAACAGAATCGTTCTATTTTCAATAAATAATAAATACAAATAGATAAACTATTATAAATATAATATACTATATATATATATATATATATATATATATATATATATATATATATATATATATATATATATATATATATATATATATGTATATATATATATATATATATATATATATATATATATATATATATATAACATTATTAAAAAAGTTCATTTTTCTTTTTAACAAGCTTCTTTTTTTCAACATTAAGCTTTTCAAGAGACTCTAGTTTTTCAAAGGCAGCTCTTTTTAATGCATTAGATTTTGATATGTGAGCTTTAATGTCATCTAATTACAAAGAGAATCATTAAATAATGACATTTCATTTAGTATTATATGAACTAAAAATTAGTAAAAGAAAAACAAGGACAGCCTAATTTCAAATTTCAAAACTTGACCTAAAATATATGTAACACCACTAGATTAAAAAATATTATACTTAAGTCTTTAATTTCCATGTACAAAGTGGCCAGCCACTTTGCACATGGAAATCAAAAAAAATATATATATATAAAAAATGATTTTTAAACCAAAAAATTAAAATTAATTAAACATGTTAATTTAATTGTTAAAAGTTAAAAGTTAAGGATATATTTCTAATAATATATAAGAACAATTTAAGAAAAAAAATACAGCAAAAAAAACTATTTTATTATTTTATAGAACCACATTTCTATTGTAATCATTGATTTACTCTCTTTGGCATTGAATTTACAAGACTTGATATATTGTTGATATCTGATATCGTTGTTTTCTCCTTTAAATATATCGATTGAGGGAAGAAGGTATTATCAATATTCTAAAATTTCAATATATCTATCAAAATTAATTTGAATAATCAATAGCATACAACTCAAATAATCAATAGCATACAACTTCAAATAATCAATAGCATACAACTCCTGTATAGTTCACGCAGGCCCAAATGCCTTATGTGCTACTACTTTGCTTGGTTCGTTTTAATGTAAAACTGAATATGCAATATTTAACTTTTTTTTCAAATTGTTTTTTGACAATGAGATAGTCCTTGGTTTCAAAGAAAAATAGATTTGTAACAAGTTTTTTCATAGATTGTCAACCGTGATTTAGGAGTTTCATTCTGTATTTTTTTATGACTCATTCTGTAACTTTTTTTATTATTTGATTTATTTATGTTTTTATTAGTAATATTTCAAACAACAAAAACAAAAATTTAAAGTTAGTAAATGCTGATGAAAATAAAAGCAAAATTATAAAAGAAAATCATCAAATAAAGCACCAAGGCTTAAATCAACTTTTACCCAACATTAAAAAAATGAAAATTATAAAGCAGATGTTTTAAAATTATATATAATTAGTAATATAAAGTAATATTTAAGGTAACAACATGTCAATTAAATAGTAAAGACTTTATTTATTAATTAGCACTAATAAAATATTGAAAAACTAAACAGTTTTTAAAATAATTTCAATAAAACAGGTGCTTTAAAAAAAAAAAAAAAGGGCTCTCTCTCTATATATAAATTGATATTTATATATATATATATATATATATATATATATATATATATATATATATTAGGGTGCATCACAAAACAACAATTTAAAAAAATTGATTTTGTCTGACACGTAATTTTGTTTTATATATTAAAAACAATGACTTTCAAAAATTTTAGAATAAGAAATATTTTTAGAGATCCTTCAACACCCTTGAATATTTGACCAGTCCCTGAAATTTAAAAAAAATATATGGTTTTTCAAAAGTAGGTCATGTTGGGTCTAAAATTAAGTGAAATTTTAAAAAAATTTCAAAAATAATCATCATTTAAAAAAAAAACATTTAATATTTCACTGCTATGAAAACTACAAAAAATGCATCTTTTTCATTTTTTCTTAAAAAATGTCATATTTATTGCAGTAAAATCTAATGTAAATTTTTTTAATAAAATGATGATTATTTTATAAAATTTCGTTTAATTTGAGACCCAGCATGATCTACTTTTGAAAAACCTTTTTTTTGAAATCATTAGGGACCGGTAAATATTCAAGGGTGTTGGGAAACCTTTAAAAAAATTGAAAGTCAGTGTTTTTTTAATATATATAACACAATTAGGTGTCAGACAAAATCAATTTTTTAAAATTGTTGTTTTGTGATGCACCCTAATATATATATATATATATATATAATTTTTTTTTTAAAGTAATTCACCTCCCCAAGGCCAAGAAGGCCACTACATATAAGAGACTACTTGTGGTTATAACCCTCTCCCAACTCTATAACTCTAAAACATGAGCCTTGTCGAACAAGGCCGCTGCACGGAGAAACAAGTTGATATATGTGTGTGTGTGTGTCTATATATATATATATATATATATATATATATACATATATGTATATATATATATATATGTATATATGTATATATATATATATATATATATATATATATATATATATATATATATATATATATATATATATATATATATATATATATATATATATATATATATATATAGGTGTAGGATTTCAAATCATCAAAGAAGTAACTATTTGCTTCTCTATTGATAAGTATAATCTATATACTTTAATAAAATTTCCTTGAAGATAATGATAGAAAATAAGGAGAAATTAAGGAGAGCAGTTAAATTTGAACTTTTTTAAAGGTTATTTAAGGACTTTTAAAGGATATTTAAGGTTTTTAAGGAGGAGTGGAAACCCTGACATATAATAAATAAAACAAATAATACATGTACACAAAAAAACGTCATGGGAGATAAATATGTTAACTTGTATCTGTTAGACTTTTTTTGTAACACAAAAAAAGTTCAACAGATACAAGTTAACATATATATTCCTGCACTTTTCCAGGCAAATGTTTTAAATATTCCTTTCCTTTCTTCCATATTTTTCAATTCAACTCAATATTTCACAATTAGTTGCAAAAAAGAATTCTTTAGAATTAGGATAACTTTATTTTGGTCATTTGTTTTTATAATTTTTTAAAATGTATTAATTTTCATGCCTGCATTTAGAAAGTAATTCAGATTTTTTTTTGTGGAAAGTTTGAACCTTCTTGGTTTAGGTAATCATCATAAAATGTTGTGCGATAATATTTCTAATAATTATGCAAAATTCCCTAAAAAGTATAGAAAATTTAGAAGGCCAAAACATTGCAAAAATAATTAAATTAGTAGCTAGAATTGAATCAGTTGCACAAGCACAATCGCTTATTACATTAAAAGACAATAAGCCAAATTTTCAAAATAAACTCCCTTGTAAGTTACTAGTTACTAGCCTACTAGTTTCAACTACTACTTTAAAAGTTACAACTAGTTACTACTACTACTAGTTACAACTACTACTTCAAAAAGTGTGCTAAAGCACATTAGTATAATTAAATTGGACAAAATCATATTATTAGAAAAAATCTCTGATGTTATAAATTGGATTTCTAAAATTAGTAACGAAAATGAATGCACATTTATACAATTTGGCATTAACAATTTTAACCCTTAATTACAGCAGCAATTTTAGATAAAACAATAGAATTTTGAAAATTTCACAAAGAAATTTTCAAAATTCTATTGTTTAATCAAAGGGACACTATTCACCTAATTAAGCATTGCAGAAAAACTTGACTCCATGCACAAATGTTTAGATATAAAAATGGGAAGTTACAGCAGAGTAGAAATTTGCAAGTTTGTAGGCTCCTTATATGTCTTTAATCCTATTCAACTTTGAATCTTGATATTAAAATTTTTTATAAATTCTGGAGCATACCCCCATCCCCACTGCATCTGTCACTGAAAAGTTTAACTGAGGTTAATTTCAATTAATATTTTCTGTTTCTTTTTCAATTTAAAAAAAAGTTGGGAAAATAATTTTTTTATTTTTGAAAGAAAAAAACATTTGATCATTTTACTAAAAGAAAAAAACAGTTAGCTACGCAATTAAAATAAGGAAAAAAAAACTAATTTAAAAAGTTAATTAAACATTACATAATCAAAAAACGTTTTTCATAAAAGTTTAATTGTGGGTAGGTTTAGAAAATAAAGTTGAAAAAAATTACCATTCTAAAATTTGAAGTGTTTTTAATTGCTTTGTAGTAAAGAAGGACTAATTTCTGCATTGATTGAGTTTTAAGCACATCTTATATGAAAACTTTTTTTGAGCATTGATCCCTCCAAATATTTTTGATAGGGTTTAGATCTGGTAATCTAGAGCATCATTTAACACTTTTCAGTGTTAAACTAGCATTTTCTGAGTGCTTGAGCCCTGTCATACTGGAAGATGTAATTATTATTTCTACCATACTGTTGCTTTATCAATAAAATGAAACATGACTCTTCTGTGTTTTTGCTGACAAACTGACTGATCTGGCAAACTGATTACTGTCAAAGATTGCAAAAAAAGTGCAGTATTATCGAGTCAATTTTGAAATTGAAATCGTTTAACAAAAAACCTTTCATTGTCAATTTTGCTAGTTTTTTGATAAGAGAAATGTAAAATACTTGCCAAATACGACATATAAATTAGGAAATATTAAATATAAAACTTTTTAACGCGCGCTTCAACACAATAACAATTTTAATTGCCATCTGTCTTCAATTATTGCCATAAAACATTATTTATTGCTTTAATAAATAAAAACCTGCCTGTTTTATGCTGTTATGCATTGATGATCTTTAAAAAAAAAAGACTCTTTTTACTTTACATAGCCATTATGTACAAAAAAGTTAATGTTTGTTATTATTACTATTATTAATACTGCGCAGTTTATATTTTAAAGAATGTTAATTAATTTGTAATACCTGAGGCGATATTTATTTCCTTTATTTCAACGCAACAAAGACATTCTTTTTCAAGTGACTTAGTTTTACAATATCCATAATTACACCATTGTTCAGCGCCAACACTTAAACGGCTTAACTTTGATGTTTTAGCAATATCAAAATTAAAATTTTCATAGCTGATACGATTTTCAACTATTTCATTTCTTTTATCCACACAGGTTTTTTTTGTCTTTTTTTAAGAGGTTTGAATTGGTATGGAATTGCCGACATTTTAATCATTTAGTTTTTAAAATCCAAATGCAAAATACAAAATTACCTTAATATTTTTATTCAAATTATCATAATTTATCAATTTCCACTGAATTGACATAATTAATAATATTTTCTAACTTTAAATCAAAGAATTCAGCTATTATCTTCAATAAATGATGTCGTTTACCAAAATTATTTATTAATTAAAAATTTTTAATTAATAATTATTAATAAATAACGTTATTTCGATAGGAGAACAAAAATGCCATAGCAATAAACGGCTTAATTAAACTAAAAAAAGTTTCCATTATTTATATAAAAAGAAAAAAAGATTCAGAATATATAATAAGGTGATCAAAGACTTTTATATTTTTTTTTTCTTTAAGAGTGTAATATAAAAATCTTAATTTTATTTGGTTCTCGCGCTCTATAAAAAAAATTCTTATGTTTAGCTTTCAATAAAATTTATAGGAAAGTCATACGATTGATAACAAACGCTATTTTAAAAAACATATAAAACAATAACAAATAATATTGATTCAAAAAAAAAATTCTACAATGATGTCATTTACTAAAACTCTTTGGAATTAAACGCGCTTGAATAAATTATAAAGTCTGTAGATTGCGGCGTATATTTTAAAGACTCCGAGAGAATTGCTACTGTGGAGACGGCAAGCTTTGAGTAAAACAACAAAGTTTGTTTTTGTTGGTATGCATTTATTATTTTGTTTTACTTAAAAAAATCTGCCCAAACATTTTTTTTTATCATTCTCTTTAAAATAAACACAACTTGTTTTGGCACTTTTGGATCCCGCTTGATTCCGCTAGTGGCGTTCTACCTGATATAGCTGACAAATAGGTTGATCCATTTCTTGACATTCGTCTCACTCCAGCTTCTGTATCTAAACACACCAGCTTCTGTATCTAAAGTGATTTTAAAGTGTTTAAACTCTTCTACAGCTTATGGTTCAGACAACATACCTGTTATAGTCTTGCAGAAGTGTTTTCCAGAATTGTCATCTTTACTATCAAAACTATTTAACAAGTGCTTATCAGAGTCTTGTTTTCCAGCATGCTGAAAAACAAGAGAGCGTTATCTCTTATCCCTATTTTCAAAAATTCTGGAGAGCCATCTGACTCATCTAACTATCGTCCCATTAGTCTTCTTCCTAACATAAACAAGGCTTTTGAATCTTTAATAAACAAACACTTAATATTTCATCTTGAATCTTATAACTTTCTGATCATCAATATGGATTTCTATGTTCTCGTTCTACACCTGATTAAAGCTATCGCTCTTGACATTTCTAAAGCTTTTGATAAAGTTTGGGATGTTGGTCTTCTTCTTCCTTTTCAATTGTAGTATAAAAGTTGTCCTTGACTGACAGCACTCTTCTTCATATCCTGTAACTTCAGGGGTTCCTCAAGGTTCAATCCTTGGCCTTATACTCTTTTTAATTTACATTAACAATCTTCCAGAATTCTTACATCTAAGGTGGCATTGTTCGCTGATGATACTACCATTTATTTTTGTCATGATAAGAAGCCTACACTCTCTTGAAAACCATATATCAAAATCTTTTCTATTTATTAAAAGAGTGCCTACCCTAAAATCTAAACCCTCAGTTGATGCACACTTGACTGCGGCTATTTCAATTTAACACAAATTGGAATTGACTATTTTAATTGACTTAAATTTTAGTCAATTTATTACTCTGCTGCTAACCTTTTATAGGTTAATGATATATCATCAATAAACAAATAATTAATAAAAATACAATTAAATAAAAATAATAATATAACAATTATTAAATAACAATAATAGTTAATACATATTAGCATTAAATATCATAATGTTAATATAACCTGCATCGCAACACTAACTTAATGCTAAAAAAGTTAATTAAATCAAATATTTATCAAAAATTAAAAATATCGTTGGGTTGTTTGTCAGTTTAGTCACTTTTAATTTATACAACTTTATATCGAACTATAGGAGTACAAAAAAAAAAAAAGAAAAGAAAAAGTGCACTTCACTTCCCCCATACCTATTTAAGTTGATGTATGTAACTACACTGTGACATGGCTATATCTGTCATTTATGTACGCAAGAATTATTATTATGTGAAATTTAAAAAAATGTAAATAATAAAATAATAGTTATATAGTAATAAATAAGCATCAATAAGAGTAAAAAGTTGTTTTGTATTTAAAAAATATAAAACAACCCTCAAATAAAAAATCAAAATCCAAAAGTTTGTTCTCTTACAAATAACTGCATACAAATAATAGTTTTTTTATGGACTATTTATTTGTACACACATACAAATAATGATTTTCAAAGTAATATTAAACAATATCAATTTTAAGGAAGAAGACTTAGTAAAACATGACAATTTGTTTCTAGAAGTTGCATGACTTAATTTATAGAAAACCCCTTCAAACTCTTTTTATAATGTAAGTAAACTAATTAACGTTACATTGTGTTATGAAAAGAGCTGGGTTTTATCAACATTATTGTTTAAAAAAATGTAATAATGATAGATTTAAAATAAAGACTGAATGTTTAGGAGAACATAGAAAAATCAGTAGATAGTTTTTGCTAATGTAGAAAAAGCAACAGATATTTTTTTTTGCTTGACAATTAATTGCTAAAACAATATTTTTTGTCTGAAGAAATTTTTTTTATGTAAAGTAACTAAGCAATAGATTATCCTGATATCATAAATACTTTATTGATGTTATACCTAATATATATCAAGTTTTATTTAAAATTAAAACTTGCTTGATAACTTGTAAAACTACAAAATTCTTTGTGTTAAACTATCCAAAAAACGCTAAGATTTCAATTAAAACAAGAAAGGTTAGACTAGATAATTTAAATGGTAATTGCATTCATACAAATTTTATATGAACGCAAATACCATTTAAATTATCTTGTATTACAAAAAATTTGAAAGCACAAATCAGAATTTTTTTTTACTTTCGTTAATTAGAATAATTTTCATGCTTTGAAATCACTTTTTTAAATCACTTTTGATGTAATACCTTTTTTGATTAAATTTCTATTAAAAAAACAAAACTTAGTCTAATATCCCACAATAAAACAGGTTTTAACATTATTTTTTTTGTTTTTTTTTCAAACATCTTCACTTCCAACAAGGCTGCAAGCAACCACTATTAGAGTTGGAAGTTACTGGAAGAGAAAAGATGAAGTTTGTAGAGCAAGATAACGATTGACAGACGACTTAATAGATTGCAAATTATATGAATCAGGAAAGCAAGATGAAGGAAGTGAATTCCAAAAAACTGATGATCAAGGGAAAAAATAAGACAAATAAGAATTTTTAGAGCATTTAGGAACAGTCACAGTAAAAAGATGAAATTTAATTGAATGACAAGTAACAAAAGAATGAATTTTAGCAGATGGCACAAGAGACACTATAACGTCTTTTGTACTATCTACGAAACTCTCTAAATCCACTGCTCACAGTGTCACAAAATGCAAATTAATTTGAACTCTTTTTCTCGAGAAAAACTTTTTAGGGTATGGTAGTACACAAACAGACGGTCACAATTGGCATAGATTCCAAAATCAAACTATTATGTCAGTGGAAGAAAATTCGATTTTCATACAAACCTCAAAATCAGACTATTACGACTATGTGCAAAAAAGTGGTTTAAATATGGAAAATAAATTTTTCTAAAAACAAAAATAATATACTCTAAACCATGTTTTACAACAAAAAAAAGTTTTAATGCTCTAAATCCATTGATTCAAAATAGAATATTATTTTTTAAGATTACTGAAAACAAAACAAAAAAATTTTAATATATAAATAATTCTTAACATAATATTTTTTATGATGAAAAAATTTAAAAGAAAATTTCTTTTTTTATGTTTGCAAAAATGAACTTTAAATAATAATAAAAGAAAAAGTGGATATTTTTTGTTTCCTTTTTTACTCTAAAAACATTAAACTTAAAAAGATAAAAATAAATATACTTGAAAAGATTATAAAAACATTATTAAAAAGTTAATAAACTCTAAATTTATATCATAACTTAAAATAATAAGGTATTCCAATTCACAATCAAGTGTTTAAAATGCATGCATGGTGTTATAGTCAATCAAGCAGCTCAACAGTTTTGTTTGATAGTCTGGATGGCCACTTGACCTTTTGTAGTGTTGCCAATGGGTGCTGAAGTTGTGATGCATTGATTCAGTTGCTTACTCTGAATATACCTCAAGTGAGCGATTGTGGCAAGCAAAAAGTTGATCAATATGGAAAAAAAATGCATGTGCCTTTGGGGTGATAGTTGTGTTTGGGAGATCCACATGGGAGCATCTGAACTTAGCAATCTTTAAAGAATAGTTATGTTCAAGATTATTGCCATAGCAAGCATTAACTACTGCATTGAAATTACAGAGCATACAGAAGCAAGCATGGTTTTCAGCCAACTGTTGAAGCAAGTCAATGTTTTTCAAAAGCTTTCCGCAGTCATTTCCTGCAAATTGCCCTCCATGAAATGGCTTTTACTGAATCTTTACTATTTTTGGCTATTCTATTGCTGTTGGCTAGATAAGACTAAGGCTCTTGAATAAGTGGTTCACTACCCAAAGAAGTGAGTGAAGCTCAATGGGTGGAATGAAATCTATAGTATCATATGGCATCATGATAATGGGTTCATGAATAACAGTTTGGAAGTCCTTTGCTCTTGTGGAGTTGGCTCCAGCAGTTTTAAAAGCTTTATGATTACTTTGAATAGACCCAAAGGTTCTGAGTTCGCCACTCAGGTGAAGATTTTTTGACTCCATATTACACCAAGTGCATGAGTGAACGCATGAATGAGATTGTAGACCACACACAATGTTGGCAAGTTTCATTTCACATGATAAAACAAAAGTTATTCTATCAAGACCCAATTTGTTCAGTACCTGCTTGACATTTTCATAATTTTCTGGAAGATTTTCTGAGATTGTGATTATCGTTTGCCTCTTAACTCCAGTGTCTTTTGTGGAAGATGAAGAAAAAAGCTTATTAGATGGAGGAGACTCATTCTGTGTCTCTATGTTGGGAATTTCAAGAAAGACTTTCAAGAAACCACCACTTCCATCCAATCCAACTTTAAATTTGTTGTACCACAAATGTCTGAAGTAACAAACAAATCAGAAAGATGTTTCACTAGTGAATCAAACTTGGCTCGAAAGTTTTTTCCACAACTCTCTGTGAAAACAGAGAATTGTGGAAATTTAGGGTTGATGCAAGTTTGTTTACACTACGATTTAACAATCCAGTCTAGTCAATCTAGTCTGGCTTTGAACAACAATCCAGTCTGGCTTTAAACAACAAGGAGATTTTGAGCTGTTAAGGCACATGCAGCCGGAAATAATTCTTTACGTTTGGAGGGTAATAAAAAAATTTTTCATTAGAAAAGCTTTTGTATTTTTCTTTAGTAAATTCTTGGAACAAATATAAAATCACAGTACAGCTTTAAAAACAATTTTTAAAATCCAAATTAAAAGAAATTAAACTTGAAAATATTAATTTTCATTGAAAACTGAAAATCAAATTTTCTCTCATGGACGCAATAGTCTGATTTGGGATAAATATCAATGTGAATGCCTATTTGAGTATTGCCATACCCCAAAAGGTTTTTTCTTAGAACAGAAAGTTCAAATTAATTTGCATTTTGTGACACTGTGACTAGCTCTTTAGAGCAGTGCCCATTAAAATACTTGTAGAAAAGAGAAAGAGAAGCAACATTATGACAATGTGATTGGAGGTTGGTTGCAAAGAGCATCTTAGAAGATAAAGGGTAGATGACTCATCAAGTACATTAGTAATCATAAATATCGAAAGATCTAAATTAATGCGATAACGATTGGCTGAAAAATTGGGTTTTATCTATTATTAACCATGCTGTAGCAGTAGTGAGATCCGCTTCAAGCTCAATTGCCCCCGCCAAGCAATGAGTGAGTGTTGGCTTCTTATCAAGCCAAGAAAAAATGGTAGCATCATCAGCAAATAATGCCACCTTAGATGTGAGAATATCTGGAAGATTGTTGATGTTAATTAAAAAGAGTATAAGGCCAAGGATTGAACCTTGAGGAACCCCTGAAGTTACAGGATATGAAGAAGAGTGCTGTCCACCAAGGACAACTTTTATACTACAATTGAAAAGGAAGAATTAAAAACCTCAAAGATGTTACCTGATACACTGTAAGAAGAAAGTTTATGGAGAATACCAACATGCTAAAATTTATCAAAAGCTTTAGAAATGTCAAGAGCGATAGCTTTAACCTATCCACTGCTATCTAATGCGCGATAAAACCTATCGGTTATTACTTTAGCAAATCAGGTGTAGAATGAGAATATTGAAATCCATATTGATGATCAGAAAGTAAGTTATTAGATTCAAGAAAAGAGAGTGTTTGTTTATTCAAGATTCAAAAACTTTGCTTATGGTAAGAAGAAGACTATTGGGACGGTAGATAAACGAGTCAGATCGCTCTCCAGAATTTTTGAAAATAGGGATAACAGATACTGCTTTCCAGCATGTTGGAAAACAAGACTCTGATAAGCACTTGTTAAATAGTTTTGACAGTATAGATGACAGCTCTGGAGAACACTTCAGCAAGACTATAACAGGTATGTTATCTGGACCACAAGCTATAAGAAGAGTCTAAGCAGGAAATCACTTTAGATACAGAAGCTGGAGTGATACAAATGTTAAGCAATCGATCAACCTGTTTGTTGGCTATATCAGGTAGAACACAACTAGTGCAACCAAGTGATGATGTTGATGAAAAGTTCTTAGCAAACAATTCAGCTTTGTCTTTAGGTGAGGTGACAAAATCTGAACCCTACAAGATGGGTGGAATAACAGATTTGCCCTTATTATTGATATTGTAAAAGATTCTTCAGAAGTCACAAGAACCTTGTTTTTGAGATGAAATACGAGACTTCATGACCTGAGAATAGCCGGCTTTGGCGTTAGACAAAACCTTTTTACAATGGTTTCTAGCAATAGTAAAGAGACCCCTGTTTATTGGAGAATTGTTTTGCTGGTAGATGGAAGTAATGGTTTTGATTGGAAATTGCAGCAGCACAATGTGAGGAAAGCCGTGGAGAAGAGGGTTGACTTGAAATCGTGGAGAGGGAATAAAAGATTTCATGCCAGCCTGAATCCAAGAACATATGTAAAAAACACATATGTCAGCAGAAAGACGAAAGATTTCTACGTAAGGACAATAAAGAAGAAAATCACGTAAAGAGTCCCAGTCAGCTTTAGGGTAGTTGTAAGAGCCACAATGATATGGGGATTCCGATGATGAAATAGAGCAAGATAATAGTTTTAGAGTGATCAAACCGTGATCAGAAGCACCTAAGGGTGAATGTGGAGAAACTGAGCACTGACAAGGATCAGAAACAAGACATAAGTTGAGTAGAGAAGGTAAATGATTTTGATTGTCTGGAAAGCGAATTGGAAAGTTGACTATTTGAGTTACAGATTGAGAAAGGCAAAAGCTGTGGGCCTCAAAGGCTGCAGAGTCACTGACATTAAAGCCAAACCATTCAGAGTGATGAGCACAAATCACCAACAGAGAGAGGACTCGGTCAATTTGAACAGAAATAACATCAAAAAGAATGCAATCTTGAGGTGAAGGAGAGAGATATGAAACAAAGAGATAGGTAATTGAATAAAGTGGTAAACGAAAGCAAATAAAAGAATAGTCAGTGGATTTAAATCTAGTTTCCTGACAAATGAGTAAATTCTTACCAATGTAAATGGCCAGGGCAAGCATAAGTATATTGGTGTCTTACAAATTAAAAAAAGATAACCATCAACACTTAGACCACAAAATATTAGTGAATGATGGTTTAGAGAACTTGGTGATGACAATGGTTTTTTGTGTTTTATAGTTTTTAGTACTTTAGTCATTTTAAATTTGTAAAAAAGACTCAAAGCACAGATAGAACTCAGTACACTATTTAATAGTCTCATTACTTTTGTATATAGTACACTATTTAATAGTCTCATTACTATAATTGCCTCATTACTATTAATAAACCCTAAGATGTAATAAAGGGCTCCAAATGTGGCCTCAATAATGCACACCAAAATTACGAATAGGGACACCATCCACGCGCAATATAGCCCTGTTAGTACTCTAATACTTTACAGCTGTTGATGGAATCAGCCTCTCTGAGAGCTACCACAGAGTTTGGGAAACCTGACTACCAGTCGTCCTCAGAACCATAAAACTGAGTTTTAGAGCTGTACCCCCATTAGGAAATAATAGAATAAGTTGCCTAGTCATAAAAACAGAGACACAAGTAAAACCAATGTATTGAGTCAAGTAGATCCAGCATTTAACATCCTACACTGGAAACAATGTATTATAAATACATCTACGCCAGCCTAATAGATACTATAAAATGTAAGTAACATGTAACTTAGGTTAGTTACTAAGTACCTTACGACATGTAACTTAGTTTACTAAGTTACATATTGTTTATACATTTATGGGCTTGCAAATCAAGCATATTCAGTAAAATCCTGCATAAATAGGACTTTTTAGAAAAGCCCTGCTTGGGTTTTTTGGAGTGAGCGCGCCACTGGTTAAAAATGCTAATTGTGACTCCCAGACTTATTTTTATGGGTGCAATACTTAGACGTTTTACTATTTTTATGAAATAAAATGCACACAGTATGCAATAATGGGACCTTATTTACTTCAACAAAAAATTTTTATCCCAAGATTTTTTTCTTTTGAAGCCTGATAGTTTGATGACATTTGATGCTCTTTGACCCATTTGTACTTTATTTTAAATTTAAAATATTTTACAAATTTTAGCATGGTCATTTAACTTGAACTAGTTTTACAGATTTTACTTTTCAACAACTTTACCAATACAAACATAAATAACAAAAAACAATTTTAAAATCCATTTACGCTAAATTTTAATATAAAAAACCCTAGCATTAAGTTATAAAAATCTAGAATAAGCTTTGTGTATACACATGCACTAATTATTAAAAAAAAAAATTTAATACTTAAATACTATTAATAATTATATTAAAAAAACCTCTTTAATGTTAAGTCCAGTTTTTGCACTAACTTCAAAAAAATCCATATTTGCATATAGTGCTGCTCTCTAAGAATTAAAATTTAAAAAATATATATCAAATTTCATAACAATTTAAAGAAATTGAAAAAATAACAAACTAATTTTAATTGTTGTTTAAAATAACTACCTCCTCCCCTTGCTTTTTAGTAACGCAACGAAGGTTTTCATCCACATCTGCTTTGTTTCCAACCAGCATACAAACAACATTATCTGATGCATTCTTAAAAATTCAATGAAAACAATATAATACTTTTTATATTTATACTCTATATTATCTTTAACTAACAAACTTTTAATATCTCATGAAAAATGGCGTTTTTTACCAGTTTTTTTAAAATTATTTTATCTCGTGTTTATTCAAAGCATTCTTTTTGCTATTTTTATCTTAATTTAAATATCATAAAATTTTTAAATTGCACAGGCTAACTAAAAAATGACATGTATGTCATTTTTTAGTTAGCCTGTGTAGTTAGCCTGTGTAATCATGTATGTCAGAGCTGGGCGGTAGCGCAACTCAATCCACTACTCTGCAACTCCACAATAAGCAGACTTTCTGATTGGTAGCAGAGTTGCAAAAGGGCTTTCACTAAAAAAATTTGGTAGCAGACTGAGGTTGCTACCAAAAAAAAATTACTAAAGCACTTCTCCTCTACCATTTAACTTATAATATGAAATTGTTTAATTTTTTTTTATTTACTGAAAATAAACTAATAAGAAAATGAACCTTTCAAAAAATATTTTTTTTAGAGATATTAAAATAATCTCAGATGTGTACAATTTGAAACTTTGAAGAAGCAGCATTACTGCTTTACATAAAATGTCTGCAACTAGCCTAATATATTATTTACATTACACATCCTTTAATCATCTTATTGAAGTAATCTTTATTTAAAGTTGAGCAGCAAATTTTGAAAATACAATTGCAGAACACATTTGCAATTTTCTTATAGTGACAAATTATAAACAATGCAATGTGTTCAATGTTCTTTAGATTTAGTTCTTTAGATTTGAAATTTTTTAAATGTAAAATAATGCTCATTCTCTTGCTTTCAGTTTTTCAAATTATTAACAAAGTTGTAGTTTTTATTCTCAAAAACAATTTCAATGAGTCAAGTGTCAAGATGTTAAAAAAAGCCCAAACTGGGAAGCTCTTAACAGACCTCATGTTTGACCTGCATCAAAATTTTATTATGAACTTGATTGAAATTCTGTATTTTACATAGGCTTTTTAATCCTCAGGTTCATGCAATAACTACAAACAATGGTTCAAACTGTGTTTTTACGTTCAACCAGTTTAGATTAGTCGAGTAGAAAAACAGAGAGTTGGTGGATCCTGAGCTAGTCAACTCTACACTAATCTTGTTGAAGGAATTTTTAGTAAATTGCAATGATGATATCATTCTACAAAAGCTTTGTCGTTGTGCAGCTCAGACTATGAACTTTCTGGCTAGTAAGAATACCTAGATAGTGTCAAATTAGTGTTTGCATTCTTTTTCAGATTCATATGCAATGGTTAGAGTAAAAAGATGCATGATTAGGTACTTTTTGCATGTAATTAACAAAAAATTAGATATTGTGGCAGAATCCAACAAGACTTACCCGACGGATGACAATTTACTCCTACAAAATTAGCAACACTAACAAAAAAAAAAAAAATTTAATGTTAGTGCAAAACACTAAAAAAAATGTAAAACAATAATATCAGTTTATGTCATAAATTATGGATATCAAAAACTCAATGCTTTTTTTTAAAAAAATAAAATTATTTTGGTAGCAGACATTTAGCGAATTTTAAAGTTTGATAAAGTGGCAAAAGAATGGTGTCAATTTCTGGGTGCCGAAGATATGAAGGTTATATGAAGTGCTTTAAAATATTTGGTAGCGATGCCCAGCTCTGATGTATGTATGTATGTACGTATGTATGTATGTATGTATGTATGTATGTATGTATGTATGTATGTATGTATGTATGTATGTATGTATGTATGCATGTTTGCATGTATTTATGTGTGTAAAATCTATGATAATAAATTATATATAAAAAAAATAAAAGAAATTACAGAATAAATGTTTTTTTAAGTAGAAAAATATAAAATAATGTGCTGTATTTTTTTTTTACCTCTTCAATACACTGTACCCAGTTACTGATGTTGTTGAAGCTTGCATCACAAGTGACATCATAAACTAACATAATCCCCTTCATAAAAAAAATAAAATAAAATTATGTAAATAAATAAAGTTTTCAAATAAAAATTTTTTTTACCATAGCTCCTCGGTAATAAGCATTTGTCAATGTTCGAAATCTCTCTTGCCCTGCAGTATCCCTGAAAATAAAATTTCTTCATATACTTCAGCTCATTATGAAATCAAAATTTCAAAAAACTTTAGTTTTTATTCTAAAGAATGAGTCAAAACAATGTGACTATTAACCTACTATAAACATTCTTTGAGAAAATAAAAATATTTTTGCTGTCCACGATATATATATACACATATGAACACTCTCGAGTCCCTTAAAAAAAAAAAAAAAAAAAAAAAAAAAAAGGGGGGGGGGGGCGTTTATTAATTTTTGGAAAATTTTCCCACCCACCCCAAGCTTATAAAGACCACCCCGTTTATTAATTTTTACTTGTTATCTAAAAAAAAAAAAAAAAATCAGTGCAAATCCACGATAAAAATTAGAAAATAATTATTTCAGTCACTGATAAAATTAATATTTTTTAGTGTAAACAGGCTTTAAAAATCACTAACCAAGTAAATTTTGATTTATCAAAAATGCTTTTAATTTACTTCGCACCATAGTAATAAACTTATATCAACATATTAAATCTTATTGAAATAACTGTTAATATATAAATACATAAAACAACTGTTAGAAAAAGCGATTTACAAACTGATGTTTTTTATAAAAAATACATATATTGTAACATAAAAAAATCCCCCCTCCTTTTATTAACCCCCCCCCCTGTTTTTTAGATCTATACTAAATCTCTGACCCCCCTTTTATTCCCACCCCTCCTTGTATTAAGGACTCGAGAGTACATACACAAAAAGTAGTTAAGAGTTACTTTTTACCACAAATGGTAAGTTTAGATGTCAAACTATAGGAATATATATATATGTATATATATATCATACCTTCCCAGGAAGCGCGTGCGGTTGCACACCTGGTATGTCCACGATTAAAGTAATTTTTTTAGACAACTTGATCACGTTTTTATTTAGTAAGCATTTTAAGAATTCGCAAAAAAAAATTTAATAATAAAAAAAGAAAATTGTTGTCAAAAAAATACCTAAATATTTCACTCTTTTTGTTTTCTTATTTTTTAGGCGTTTGTTATTTTCCACTACTTAAATTGATACAAGTCGAGGCGTTTGTTATTTTCCACTACTTAAATAGATACAAGTCGAGGAAAAAAGTAGATGAGAATATAACAAAAATAAACTTTTTTTTTGATATACAATATTTTCGCAACTGTTTTCAGTCAGTATATAAAAGTTTTCAGTATATAAATGAAATACTTTATGCGCTAGAAACACGGACAATTTTTAAATTTGTTTTTCAGGAAAGCGAGAAAACTAATTGCTTTTTATTTAAAAAAAATTTTTTTTTTCAAAAAGTTTTTCATGTAAAAAAACAAAACAATGCAGCAAATATTTGTGGGCTAGTGCATTGTTAATTTACTGAATTTTCTTAACGAAATTTTTTTTGGTGTAATTTACCTCCCCAAAGCAGAGAAGGCCACTACAGATGAGGTGGCTACTTGTGGTTAATATACACATAAGGGATGCGTTGTCCTAAAAAGGATTCCGGATTTGAGTCACAAAATCATTACATCTTCCAGATTTATGGTATTCAGAAACTCCAAAAATGTAAAGAGGTTTCTGGACAACATTTGGGGAAAAATTGAGATTTTAAGTTAGAGATACAATCAAACTTTGAAACTGGAATGCTTATGTATTATGGCGACAAGGAGTCATGGATTCCAGGTTTGTTTATATATATATATATATATATATATATATATATATATATATATAGGCTTCGGCAGGAATGGCGGGCTATATCCCGCGCTTGCCTCTACACCCATGCAAATAAGTTTACACTGGCAAAATAAAGCCTCTGCAAAATACAATTTTTTGGTAAAAGTAAAGTTAAATATTTTAATGTTTTTATTTAGTTATTCTTTTTAAAACTTCTCAAATGATGTAATTTTGTAAAACTGTTTGTTTTATTAGTTAAAAAAATAATTTTTGATTATTCTGATATAAAGATAAAAAATAAAAATCGAACAAGTTATTCCAAACAGTTATAACTGTTCCGCATTATTCAGTGTTATGTTAAACGATAAATAATTATAATGTTAAAAAGCAGGCAAAATATACATGTGTTGCAAAAGAACTTAACTTAACAGTTCAGGTTTTCAGAATTCTTTGGAAATTTTGTAAACTTATAGTATAAGAACTGTTAGATAATAAAGACAATTTCTTTTTGTATATTAATTGATTGATAAACTATTTTGTCATACTTTAAAGTTGTTTAAAGTAGTGCATATTTCCCTGTATACTTCCGCGTTAACTTTCTGTTGTTTTTTTTTGAAAAAGGTGGCAGTTTATTTAATAATTTCGATAACTACTTATTAATAATCGAATAATTTATAATCAACAGACTGCTAATTGATTTTTATAGTAGAAATTAAGTGTCTGATATAAAGTTATCAAGTTATTCAAGTTTTCAAGTTATGCAAATTTTCAAGTTAAAAATTCACCTGAATTGAGTGAAAGTAAAGAAACTGTGTTCGATTTTGAAATTGAAGATATTTTAAGCTAATCTATTTAAAATGAATATTTATAAATAATTTATAAAAACTATATATATTCCTTTTGTATGATAAAAATAATACTATATGATTTCTTGATACTTTATTTTCATTTTTATACTTGCGCTATATTTAATAAATTTAAATATATTTTACAGCAATAAACCTGATATATAAAAAATACTGCATTTAATACTTTTCTATTGGTTCTATTTACAAAAAAATGTAAAAAAGATTTGTTTTTTTTTTAAATTCATATAAGGCTTTTTTTTTCTACACGTCTATATTATATAAAAAGAATATATTTAAGAAGTATATATACCAGAATCTTAAAAAATCTATTTGTACTAAGTCTCTTAGAAAATAAAAATTTGATTACCTCAAATTTTAACTTATATATCACACCAACATAACATATATTTTCTCCTAATTTCTGAAGAGAATATATTATTTTAATAAGACAATATATTATTACTCAAATTTTCTTGCAAAACTGCTATGTTAATTGCGGAATTATTTAAGCAAATGTCAAGATGCTTGAATAAAGATGGTTTGAATGGCAGAAAAACTACCTCGCAAAGTGATGGTTGCTAAGGTTGTTTTTCCGCCATTTTTTGCGTTGCTTGCAAATTATTGGTTTGACTATATCTGGAATAAACTCAATGAAAATCTGATTATAAAATTGATAAAACTCAAAAATAAGAGATGAAGTCTGAAGAAAAATCGAGAAACAAAACCAAAACAAAAACATACTAAAAAAGACTCACTAAGTAGAGGGCACACTAATAACTCTGAGCAAAAGATAAAAACTATTATCTCAACTTTACTAATACCCAACTATTTGAAGTTTAATTACTAAAGGCTTTTTTAATGATTTGTCACTCTCCTTCTTGTTAATAAAGCGATTATAGAAGTTTTTATATACGATGAAATTTTCATTCACAAAGAAGAAGAGAAATGAATGAACTTTTATAATAATATAATTAAGATCATTCGTTTTTATAAAACAACTATATGTATAACAGTTTTTTATATATTGTTGTTTTATTAGAACAATTGATTATATTTTAATATTGTTTTTTATTTATTATTTAACTAATTACTAATTTATTAAATAAAAATTCAATATAAAAATTATTTAAAAAAAAAAATTAGGTTTTTTTTTTTGCAAGTTGTTTTTCTGTCTTTTTATTGCTAAAAAAACATTAATTATTACAATTAACATTTTTACTATACCTGGCATGAAGAATCAACAAAATAAAATTTCAGAATGAAAAAAAATTTCATCAAAACATAATAATTTTAATTTTTCAAAAAAGTCTGTGCAAAACTATCTAGGCAGACAGCCCATGAAGACAGGTTTAGACAGGCTATTTATAGCTCGTGCACTTATTTACTCCTGCCGCAGCCTCTCTCTCTATACATACATACATACATATATATATATATATATATATATATATATATATATATATATATATATATATATATATATATATATATATATATGTATATTTAATGTATATTTATATATGTGTGTGTATATATATGTAGTTCAATATTTCACTGTTGTTTTTTAGTGTAAAGCATTTTTATAAGTTATTTTTATGAATTTGCTTGGAGAAATTTGGTTACTAACAAATATTTAAATTTAAATGAATTCCTAATACTGCTCAGTTAAACTTATTAAGTCTAAATGACCTGTATTAAAAAAATAATAAAAACAGAAAAAAAAAAAATAATAATAAAAATCTACAATAGCATACTTTTTTACCTATAATTAAACATTTACTTTTTTACCTTTAATTACATATTAATTAAAAAGCATTTTTACTTTCAATGCAAGTAAAAATCAGATTGAATTTGGAAACCATTTGGACAAGTATCATAAAAAAGTAATAAGAAAACAATAGAATTTTTGAGCAAGCCATTAACATTATATCGACACAAAATTTTTATATTTTTTATTAAAATTATATTTTAAAAAAACTGTAGGATTAACAGAACGTATAAGTGATTGGCTGATTATGCAAAACTTAAATTTAGAGAATATATGAGGCCAAGACTATGATAACCCAGTGTAATGAACAAAAAGAAAGGTTGGGTTCAAAAACTATTTTGAGATTTGATAACTACTGCACCTATGTCAAATATATATTGCCCTTCTCATAACCTAAACTTGGTTATAAATACTGTGGTAGAAGCTAATGTAACAGTTCTTACACATTCTTTGAAACAATAAGTCAGGTTAATAACTGTTTTGGATCCACCTTGAAACATTTATCATAGCTTTCTCATCAAAGCAAGAAATAGCATTAAAGTTGGATAGACTTGCAGTCCCTGCTGTTAAAAATAAGTATGCTGACATGCTTAAAATGTATACAAGAATATGTCTAGAAAGTCAAAACAATACGAAGAGGGACAACGCCATTGGTCTTTAAGTTTGTCAACATTTGTAAGAGATGTTGACAAACATAATGCCAGAATATTTCACGACAATATACAACAAGATTAGAGGATTCAATATGGTGAACTTTCTTTTAAGGTGAATGTTTTTTATCTTAAATTTTTACACTCCAATACTTCAATAGAATTTCATGAGGATTTGAGTGCAAAATGGAGTTTGTTTAAAAGGACTAAGAAAAAGTCAAAGGAGATTTTGCCAATAACATATCATGCGTTAATAAAATTACTGAATGAAATGTTCCTTCAGAAATGGTCATCTTATCTGATAGTGATCAAAAATAAACATTTCTAGTGTGACTTAAAACTGAGTTATAATAAAACAGCCTTAAATCAAAATATAATTTATGAGTATTTTTTTGCTGACAAAATTTCACAAACTTAGGAGTTACTGTTTAAAGAACGAAACTTAGGTATGAAAAAGTTTAGAGACCCATAACTGTTTTTGACAAAGAGCTCTCAAGACATTTGTTACACCACTGCTTATGACATTAATGACACAAGATTAAACAAAAAAATAAAGTAACATAAACTGTGGCAATCACCTTAAACATATAAGTACTCCATATAAAAGAACTCAGAATACTACTGATAACTTTTAAAGAGTGACTATTTTAATTACATTTTTATTAAGCATAATAAATATCTTTTTACTACTCCACATGTAGAGGACTATCCTTATGAAACTTTTTGTTACTTTTTGTGAAAACCTAGTACAATAAAATTTTTTTTTTATGAAATTTTAGTTTTATTTAATCAGGCTTGGTCAGGAAGCGAGTGTGATTGCACTCTATATCTGACCATGCATATAATATTTAGTTGCGACAACTTGGCCACAGCTTTTTAGGTGTTTTAATAATATTTCAAAAATGCACAAACAAAAACTTAACTTGACTGACAGAAGAAAATAATAAAAAAAATTAACTGAAAAATAAAATAAATTCTTCATGAAAAAAACAAAAACTTAACTTAAACAAATTAAATTACGTTTAGAATTAATGATTTTTTTTCTCTTTTATATATTTTTTTAAAAATTAGGCAACACTCTTTTATATAAAGTAACAACCTACTATTAATGATCGTTTAATAAGGAACCAAACATTTTTTAATTTATCTAATTTCATTCTTTAATTTATTTTATTAGTATATTTTAATTCTTTAATTATGTTTTATTTCAAAAAGATCTTAAAAAAACCAAAACTACTTGAATTATTTAATAAATAAAAAAGTAAATGTTTTTTATAACCATTTCATGCCATTGCGCAGTTTGCAAAGTTTGAAATTGAATCAGTAAAACGAACAAAAGAAATAATTAAATCATGGAGTTATCATAGAAACATTATAACGATCTTTAAGCAGTTTCTTTAAAATGTATAAAAAAGTCCTGTAATGCGCCAGACCCCTGAATCAGCTGTCCTAAATGATCAATGTCCAAAACAAGGGTTTTTATTACATCAAATTATTTGAAAGCAAACTTTTATGGTCGAACTGGAAAGATTGGAATAATTTATGAAGAGGAAGCGGAACTGCTTCACAATACCACTTATGATATTTAGTGAGTGGGTTTTAAATATATTTGTTTGCTAATATCCTGTATGGACCTCTGGCATGGTGCTGGTTCACAACCTAAGTCAATTTATATAAATGTATCTTGTGTTTTGTTCGAACCTCAGGCGTGGTATTTATCCACTTGTAATTCACTATGTATAAATGTATATTTGCATTTAGCCACCTGTAAGTTCCTGTATGTTTATTTAATTATTAGCTTTATTAACTTTAATGATAATCACTTTTTAAATTTCATTAAAAATGCAGTTGTTGTTGAAAATCTTATTTTTATAAAATCAACCGTACATTTGCACAATTGGTTTTAAAAGATTTACATTTAAATAATAAAAAATTAATCTATATTAATTTAATTTACTAAACTTTATATAAATTTTAATAAAACTCAACATTATATAATTAAAAAAAAATTTTTTAATTTTATAAACAATCAATAAAAATAAATTGTTGCTTTGTTTTAGAATTTTGCTAATATAAAAACATTTCAATATAAAAGATTATTATTACGAAGTTGAAAATCTTATGTTTTTAGCATATTAAAACTTAATTTTTTGGACATGCATGGAAACATACATAAACTTAAATGTTCTGAAAACATCTATAAAGCTATGGCCAGGTTGTTGCAACTAAATATTATATGCATGGTCAAGAATAGAGTGTGATCTTACCCCGACCAAGTCTCTTTAATTAGTAAATATATAGTAAATTTTTAATTACTTAGTTGGTTTGAAAAAGTTCATAAGTTTGTTTATAAATTCATAAGTTTGTAAACCATAAGTTTCTAAAGAAAAATTTTTATTAAACATTACTGACCATATCTGAAGTCGAATTTTTTCACCATCAATATTAATTGTTCCGCAAGAGGCATCAATTCCTAAAAAATATATTTAAAAAAGGTAAACTCATAAAAACTCACCAAATTAAATATCAGGGAAAAAATATACATATTTAGAAAAGTGTCATCATTTTCTACACTCGGAATTAGGAAAAATAAGGTTGGCAATAAATTGCCGACCTCAAAACTGTATGAGGTCGGCATCAAGTTGGCAAAAAAAATTTGACACGAAGGGATTACCGCATAACATAAAAACGAGGTCAGCAATTTTTTGCAGACCTCAAACGTTTTTAGCAGGGCCTGTTCCAGGAAAAAAATTTGGGCAGCAGTACCCCCATCCTGTCCTGGAAAAATTTAGCAGAAAATCAGCATTTTTTAGCAAATAAAAACAACAACAATATTTTTGTTAAAAAACATAAAAAAAAAAAAAGGTCCTCAAATTTTAATTTGGGCAGCGCGCAAGTATGGTTGATGCTGTCAAAAACAGTCTAGAATAGCCCCTGTTTAGGTTGGCAGTTAGGTAGGCATTGCCGAATGCCTTCCCTAATTCCGAGGGTTGCATTTTTTGAACAATTTTCTAATATTGCGTTATTTAGCAACTTTGAGGTGCAAGAACTCAAAAACTGATTAAAATCAGTCTAAAACACTTGCAAAAATAGATAATTTGGGTAAAAAACTATTAACCTACAAAATTTCAGGTGATCATCTATTTTATTTAAAAAGTTATGATCTGGTAAAAATCAAAAAAATCTACTGTAAGCACCAGATACTCAAATTTTTCCGATTTTGTTCAATATTAATTCAATTATAGCTTTTGAACGATTTAGTCAATCACGCTGAAATTTTCAGGATTGTGTTTTTTTCAAAAAAGCTGTGGGTGGTCAAAATTTGAAGCAAATTTGAGGTGGTACCATTAGGATATTTGATATGGAATGATCCATACACACACACACACATACTAGGGTGTCCCATAAGTTCGCGGGCACTTTGCGACAAAACTTTATTTCATTGTAACTTAATATTTATTAACAATTATTCTTCAAAGTAAATTCCATTGCTTTCTACAGCTTTCGTCCATCTTTGCGCCAATTGCTCAATTCCGCGACGATACCATTCCGCCAGTTTGGAGGCGAAAAACTCTCTACACCCATTTTCGACCTCCTCCAAAGAATCGAAGGTCCTACCGCGAAGAAAGTGAGCCATCGAACGGAACAGGTGGTAGTCGGATGGCGCAAGGTCCGGACTGTATGCAGGATGAGGAAGAACTTCAATTCCAGGCAACTCCGAAATTTTTTCCTTGGTGCGAACGGCGGTGTGTGCTGGAGCGTTGTCGTGTAGCAGGAGCGCGCGCTTTCGATTGACCAAGGCAGGATAACGAGCCGAGAGAGCGGCGTAAACACGATCCAGTTGTTCAGTGTAGAGTGCGGCGTTCACTGCAAGACCATTTGGAACAAGCTCAAAGTGAATTATCCCCTCAAAATTCCACCAAACACACAACATGACCTTGTGAACGAACCGATCCTGTTTGGCGACTTGTAGAGCGGGTTGGCCGGGCTGGATCCAAATGTTCGCCTTATTGGCGTTACGGAAGAAGACCCATTTTTCATCTCCAGTAACAACTCGACGCCAGAAACGAAGGTCCTTGGGGTTTTCGAGCAGATGGGTGCAGGTGTCGACGCGTCGTTTTTGCTGCGCAAGCATCAATTCGTGAGGAACTTCTCGGCAGCGCCTATTGACAAGTCCGATTTGATGGAGGTGGCAATCGATGGTGGACTTGGAAGGGCCCAGCTCTGCCGACAATCTGCGGGTGCTAGTTTGTGGTTGCTGCTCCACCAGCTCGCGCAGCGCCTCATTGTTTACTGTCGATGGACGGCCTGACCTGGGTAGATCTGCAAGGCTGGTTTCGCCGTTGTTAAAGCGCTTGAACCATTTGGCCGCTGCGGTTTTCTTGACCATTCCCTCGCCTTCCACATTGCAAATTTCAGCTGCTGCATCTCTTGAACTCAATCCTTTTTTCCAATAGTGACGCAAAAGTACGCGAATCTCATATTTTTTGTCCGTCATTTTTGAACTAAAAGGACACATTTTAAAATCACAATTACAAAAAGCGATACACCATTTTAAAGAGGAATAAAAATACTACAAAATAATATCAATCATTAATTGATTTGAGTCAAACGTCATAAAAAAAATTATGTTTGAAAATATTAGCTTCAAGTGCCCGCGAACTTATGGGACAACCTAGTATATATATATATATATATATAGAACTCTTATATGTTGTCTGAAAGTTTTTTCCATATTTTGTTGACAAAAAGTAAAAGTTAAAATGCAAGGCCGGAATTTTTTTTTTATTAATTAATAGACTGCCTGCCCCAACCAAACCCTCAGTCGATGTAGCAGTACTCCCTTGCGGGTCAGGCTAAAAGATAGTAGATGTAGCAGCACTCCGTTGCGAGTCAGGCTATTTGTCAGTTGATATAGCAGCACTCCCTTGCGAGTCAGGCTATTTGTCAGTCGATGTAGCAGCACTCCCTTGCGAGTCAGGCTATAAGATAGTCGATGTAGCAACACTCTGCGCATGATTTACAGTAAAAAAAATAATAATAAAAAACATTTTATTAAAAAAAAATAAAAATAAAAATATTGTTTATATTGTTAAAAACATTCAGAATGTTTTTAAAAACATTCTGGTCAATTAAATTTGCGTTTTTGCGATTTTTTAAAAAAACCATTAATTTGTAATTAAATTAATGGTTTTACCTTTCTGACAACACGCAAATGTTGGACAAAAGTCAAAAGTAATTAAAAGTGATGTATGTGTTGGCGTAAGAACCATTTTTTTCCTTCCGTACTTCCCAAATGCAACAATCTATAGAACTATATATATATATGTATGTATATATATATATATATATATATATATATATATATATATAGGGCCTATTCTAGGAAAAAAATTTGGCAGCGAACTTTGCCGTACAAAATGTAGGAAAACAAAAAAAAAAAGATCCTCAAATTTTAATTTAGGCGGCGCATAAACACAGTTGACGCTATCGAAAACAGTCTAGAATAGCCCCTGATGTATATATATATATATATATATATATATATATATATATATATATATATATATATATATATATATATATATATATATATATACAGAGGTGTACAATGGAATTTTAAATGTTTGAGTTTTGACACTTTTAGCAGGCCTTGTTTTAAATAAAAAGTGCTTAATGCATTAGCTCAATGCAATATCTGATGTCATAAAATTATCTTTATTTTTTTTATAGATGTTAAGTGTTTTAACTACCGCAATAAATAACCGCAAACTAGTTCAATTTAACAATTAACTCAAGTAACCAAAACAATCTATAAATGCTGTAAATATAAATACATTATGAAAAGTTTGTTATGCTTTCATTTGTTATTATAATATTATTTTAGTTCAATATTATTTAGTAATATATATATATATATATATATATATATATATATATATATATATATATATATATATATATATGTATTCATTATTTCTGAAATTTGTAGTTGCGTTATTGAATAAAAATAATTTTGTATTTTAAAATTTTTTGTGAGTAAACAAAAAATAATGACATATTGATAAAGAAAAACCTTTGTTAATTACTTGAACAGCGATTTTGTTTGACTAGCAAAGAACAATTTCGATTATAAGTATATTTTTTAAATTTATGTTGCTTAGCCCTTTCACTTGCATTATATAAAAACATAAAAAAGTTTAGTGTCTGTTTTAAGCATATTTTTGATACATAGTTAAAACACATTTGCCAGGAATTTAATGAATAAATGTTTTACGTATATATGTTTTAGATTTAAACAAATCACAAAGAAACACAGAGTTATAAAAAAGAATGGTTTTTAACAATTAAATTCTTAATTTTATTTAATTTTTTTGGATTTTATTAAACAAAAAAACAAACAAAAAAAGTCTTAATTATGCAAACTCTTTTGTTAGTTATTCACAAAACAAAAAACTTTTTAAATACTTATACGTAGGGCTGCCAATTTGAACTTTTTTTAGAAGTTCGAACTTGAACATGTTCGAACTATTTTGGGAAAAAGCTCGAACATTTTTGAACTTTTTTTAATGTACTAAAACATGCAAAATAAAAGAGTACAAGTTTAAAAAAAACTGTTTATTTATCTATTAATAAAACTGTTTATTTATAAAAACAAAACTGTTTTCACTACATTTAACTTAAAAAAATTGTCTATTTTAGAATAAACAACATCACTCAGTATTTTTAAGTGTTTGTTTTAAAAAAGTTAACGCATCTAATGTATCATCAGGTAATGAGCTCCTTATTTTTGTTGCAAATAATCATAGGCTAGAGAAAGCCCTTTCAGCCACCACAGATGTCAGAGGAATAGTTTTAAGAGGATTAAAAAGCATTTCAAAATTTTTGGGTCTTGATTTGCTGGCTTCAAAAAGAGTCATTCCTTTTTAATGAGGTTAGATCCAAGTTCACCTTTGTCAACTGTCATTTGAAAATCAGATGTTTTAATGAAACATTTAAGTTCTTGAGCTAAAGTCAATATAATGTTGGTATTTTTCATATCATCAGTTGTATCACGGTTATCATCAGTTGTATCACGGTTATCATCAGTTGTATCACGGTTATTGACTTCTCCATCAGCATCAGAGTCTTTCTCGCTAGACTGAATAAGAATTTTGCTACCAATCTTTGAATAAGATTGGTAGCAAAATTTGCTATTTAGTTTCTTTTTATTTTATTCCCAAACTGATCATTTGGATTCAAAACATCTGGGCTTGATAAATATTTCATTAGATGTATTAACTTTATATTTCTCCTTTCAACAATTCTTTTTTCAAATTGCTGTTTTACAAGTTAACTAATTGGCATGTTGGCTTCATCCAATTTTTTCCAGATAAATTGAACTATAATTTCAGAAGACAATAAATCAGCATCACTTTTGGAAAGTGCTTCAATAGCTAGCTTGAGTGGCAACAGAAAGGTTATTAACTTTATCAAGTTCACAATTGCTATGTTAGAACGTTTTTTGGACTTCCAAAAACCATTCTAACATAGCAATTGTGCTGCTCCACCCTGTGCTGGAGTCACAAATCAAAGCTTTCTCTTTTCCAAATGCTTTAACAATATTTGAAGATCATCATCATTTTTTACAGGTGATCTACAAAACATTTGTACTAATTTTTGAATTTTGGCCACCGGCTTTTGAAATTCAGTTTTCAATGAGGGTACCAGATTTTCAGTAGATATTTGAATTGTTTCAACATAATCAATCAAATTTTCATCTTCTTCCTCACTATCACCATCATCATCTTCATTAACATCTTCAATTGAACCATTAACTTCAATAGTATCACCGACTTCAATGGATTCATTAACTTCATTGTTATTACCAACTTCAATGGTATCACCAACTTCAATGGTATCAACAGGTTCATTGTCAAAATTATCGTTTGTAGTGCAGCACCTTTTTTTTTTGAAAAAGCACATCAATTACGCATAAATGGATAGCATGATTGTAACACATTTGATGTTCAGGTTTAGTGTCATAGCCAATTTTTTTCATCAAACTGGCTCTATCTGTAACAGAGGCAACAATATCTTTGTCTAAGTTTAAACCAAATGAATTAAGTTTTTTATTAATTAGTTTAATGGCTTTCGATGCTGGCATTGTGTCATGTACCCTTAACATTCCAAGAGATTGAAATTCTCCGTTATTATGAATATTCAAATTCATGAATCTCCTGTTTTTAATTGATGTGTATTCGTCAAATGTTAGGCTAAATTTGCCATTAGTTAAAATGACTTTTTGTAATGAAGCAATTACTTGTCTCTTGATTATTTCAAAGAATTTCATTACTAAATCACGAACAGTTTGATGACTTTTAGGCAAATTATATCCTTGAGCACAAACTTGACTATTACCAACGGTTGTAAAACTTATTACATCAATAGCAGTCAATCTGTTCAAGATTTCAGGTAAAGTTTTAATCCCAGAACTAAGTTTTCAATTCTTGGTGTTTTAGGAACATGACTAATTTCGACAGCCTCAGAGGCCAAGGTATTACATTTAATAATATCAATTTTATGTTTCGTTTTTAAGTGTCTTGTAATAGTGCTTGTTGTTGAGCCAGGAGTTTTTAATAAAACTTTACAAATTTTACATTTGGCTTGTTGCAGCTCTTGGGAAAATTCAAAATAAACCCAAACCTCAGATCTTCTGGATACGCTAACGTCTTTGAAAGAAACCATGTTTTATTTTTACTTAATGTTTTAATTTTTTTCAAACGTAAATTAACAGTGGTCAAATGGTCACTGTTTGTTTAGTTTTTAATGCGAAAAAACTGACACATGAATTGCAATGGTTTTACACGTTACGTTATTATGTTTGTATTTTCAGAGTGACCACACCAACGCTGTTTTTCTAAATTTTGAATAGCTACACATAAATCAAAAAGGAAAGAACATTGTTTTCAAAAAATGTGACAGTTTCAAAACACTAATTTTTATTTATATTTCAGCTGTATTTATTGAAATGACTGTTACGGCATTTCTTCTGAAAGGTAAACTTTTAATTGAAAAAAGTTCGAACCTGAACATTGAAATTTTGGCGTAAAGTTTGAACGTTCGAACTTGAACATGTTTGAGCTAGCAGCCCTACTTATACGCAATATTTTAATTGTGCAAACTTAAAAAAATACTCAACTAAAACAATATAAGTATATTTAATAATTTGAATCATATCTGTTTATAATTAACATTCGTTAAAAATTGTTCATTAAAAATTAGGTTCCTTAACTTATAAACAAACTCAAATGTTTTTTCATTCTACGTATAATTACAAAACTCCATTTTTTCATTTGCAAGCAATTTAATTTAGAGTAATAAAATAAAAAGAGGAAGAATAAATATGAGGTAATCTTTGTTAAGAAAAATTTAATTTATTTATTGAACAATATTTAATTATATTTATACACCAACTTAATTAAAATATACTGCCAAATAAGCTAAATTCAAACGTAATGAAGTTATTCATCTACATAAACTTAAATATATAACTTTTTTTTTTAGATAATTAGTTCCTGAAGACTGTCTGCTAAAATATCATTGTCACTATCAATATTCTCCATACCACTATTTTTGATTAGTTGATCGAAATCTGCTAAGTTTTTTGAACTACTTCATTTTCGACAGTAACAGTGACACATTTTCTGCGTTTTTGCATGTACTTGGCGAGAGAATGCTCAATTACATCATCATAGCCTTCTTCTGACCAAAGACTACAGTTTTTAAGAATTTCAACACAATCAGCAAGTGCTTGGAGACTCAAAGAAAATTGGTAACATTACTAAACGTTCTTTTAACTTCTGAATTTGACCCCGACATACACATTTTGACTACAAGTGACCGGGGCCCCGGCTAAACTATAAGATTTAGCAGGGGTTGATAACCGAGGTTAGAGAAAAATTTATAATACTTTATATATTATAATTTTATGCTTACGTTTACTATTTATTAAATACTGGCATATATTTATATATTTTCAGACTCTAATTTACTTCAAGCAACCACTATTAAGTTATGAGTTACTTTAAAATAGAGAATAAATAAAAATACTAAGAAATGGTTAATTGAAGACTTGAAAATTTGTAGGTTGTGTATAAAAGAAAAACATAAAGATGGCTAATACAACTACACCACAGCCGCATTATATTTACAATGTGCTTTTAGACTTATTCTGTGAGTAACAGGGTTGTTATTCATCGATATAAGAATACCAACATTATTGCAATATTATTTTGCATTAAATAAATAAGTTTTGTTGTCTAATAAAAATTTCAAGTCCGGAATTTAAATCCATAAGTCACAGCAAGCCTTAGGCTGTTACAGAAGAGAGAACAGATTAAAAATCAGCTGCTTGTTCTAAGCAATCAAAAAGGGAAGATTTTTTGTCAAGACAAGAGTATAAAGTTGATTCGCCAACAAATAGAGCCACTTTAGATGTTAAGTTTTCATGAAGATTGATATTGCAGATAAGAAATATTACAGGAGCAAAGATTCAAAGGTAACCTACACTCTTATTTATTTCAAGTAACTTTAAGGGTACCACAAGATACCTTGTGGTACCCTTAAAGTTACTTGAAATAAAGAAGAGTGTAGGCATTCAAAAATAACTTTATTACTGCAGTTAGTAAGAAATAGTTTAATAATCTCAAAACCTTTATATAAAGAAACTAATAACAGAATAAAGACTAATCATAGGATAGTTGGAGAGGTCAAAGTGTTTTCTGGAGTTTTGAAAAATTGGAACCACTTATTTAGCACTTTTTATAAATTAAATATTATTAAATAGTATATAATTAATAGGATTAAATTTTAGACTTACTTTAGTTAATGACATTGTTGAAGACTAACCAAAAGTCTCTAGAACCTAATATCTGATATAAGATACAGGATTTAATAAACTAAGAATAAAAGAGCTTAACATCAGACGGAACCTTTTTACATTGGGTTCTTGCCAGGGATGCAGAGTCCCAAAAGGACTCTGGCTTTATATCTCTACTTTTTTCAAGTCTGTAATGCCCAGAAGCTCTAAACATGTTTGTTGACTTATGATCTGCTATAAGAAAAAAAACCATGAGATTTAATGACTTGAAACTTATTGTTTTTAAGCCCAGTGTCCCGGAGTCCTCGACGCCATTATACTTAAGGACTCCAAGTTCAAAAAATGATTGTTCCATTAACCTGAAAGTCTTAATTTTTTTCCTATTAGTAGTCCATAAACTTATTTATATTTTTAGAGCTCCTGGATACCAAAAACTAGAATAAAGTAATCTTTTTTCTTTTATTATTGCAAGAACTTCTTGCAATAATAAAAGGACATTTCTTCTTAAGAGAGAAGTTCTTGTAAAAAAGATGAAATAAATGACTAATAAAACAATTGCTCAAAATGGTGAAAAATATGGAGTAGAATTAGGTTTAACTTAAAAATGAAGAGTAGGAATAAAAGCTTCCAAACTTTTAGTCCAGAAGGAATAAAAGCTTCTGAGATGCGCTTTATGCATACATATTATGGACATAAACATATATGTTTGCTATTAAGATGCCGGCATACAATATCCTTTCATATCTATATAAACTTCAGTATTTATATGGTGTAGTATTTGCCGAAAGAGAAGATGTTGATGGTGATGATGATAATGATAATGATGGTAATGATGATTATGATAATCATGTTGATCATAATGTTTATATATGCATATATATAAAATATAACATGAACTTTGAATTAAAAAAATATACTTTAGGATGTATAAATATTTATGCAGCCCCGGTCAAAAACCCGGCCCCGGTCAAATATCAACCCCGGTCATTTTTTATATACACATAATTAATGACATAAGGAAACATAGGTTTCGATATTCAATAAAGTATTTTTTAAAGACAAGTTTCCACAAACTGCGCACTGGATGACAATCAAACTCAGACTTAACTAGCCATTTAAGTTTTTTCATTCACTTAATGTGATATCTCTTTGAAAACCTGCATTTTTTAAGGGCGCTTCAAAATGGTTGCAAATATGGTTGATTACCTGCACTCCTGATTCTGGGCCTTCAATTATCCAACATATTGAAGTTAACAAATTTTTACTTTTGATTTAAAAAATTTAAAAGAGTATAACAAATTTTTTTAAATTCTCTCAACATTACCAAAGGAAGATACAAACCTATTATTCAAATGTCACGACTTACAAGATTTAACAATTATATCAAGTCTAATAAGTCTCAAGTCTCAAAGTCTAATAACAATTATTTCATGTTTAATAACTTGGATAAATATTTAAGTTAATAAACCAAAAATATAATTTTTTTTATGCAAATGGTAAATTTTTAATATTGCTTTTAAATGAAAAGGAAACAATTGACAATGAAACAAAAAAAAAAATTCTTATTTTTTAACCCTGACACTGTTGGCTGCTCCTTCTTTGTTTTTGTTGCAGCCTTCGTTTTCTAATTGAATTGCATATTGGTGAGTCGCTCCCGATACATTTCTACAAATACTATCTTTTTTAACATAACTCGTGCCATTTATAAACTATATGTGCGCTTATGGCACCAATGGTTTTGGATAAAATTTTATTTTGATGAAGATCACTTAAGTTAAACATGATTTTAATAACATAAGTATTTTTCTGTGATAGTTTCAATTCGAAAAGCATCAGCTAAGTCCCAGGACTTAAAAATTTTCAAAGTAACTTTTTTGTCCTTCAAAATTCAATCCATATTCAAACTTTAAACAATTTGGAGAAAATAGAAATATACTAGGTTTTTATATACTAGTTTGCCTTATTTTATATAGAAAAATACATAGTCATTAGTAAAGAACAAAGACTGTCGTTAAACTAAAACATGCCTTATTATTAATTTAACGGAGTCTGCAACATGTACATGCATAATGAAACCTCCTTCATAAAAATATATTTAAAGTAATATTAGTGTCATCAGCGGATGTTATAGTCTACTCGTGATTTCTTTAACTTTATAATATAACTTGATTTATGAAAAAAAAAGTTTATTGAATCGTAGCAGTTTAACAAATTGTCTTGATTCAAAAACTTCGAGTGACAGGCAATTTTTTTTCTTCTTGTGTACCGGTCCTTCTCCTCCTGTATCTTAAAGTTAAAGGTATCCATATACCTTTAACTAATAAGAAAAGCAAAAAGTAATAATTAATGAAGAATTAATTTTAAGTACAATAAAAATAAATTATTCATATACTGGAATTATTCATATACTGAAAAAATGTATTTTGTTATCAGAGATTACAGAATATAAATGTTTTCTGTAATATAGATTTACATAGAGTTTTTTACTGTATTTTTATTAAAACCATCTGCAAAAAATTTTTAATTAAGGATTGGCAAACTTTTTTCATGTAGCTAAATATTTAGACAAAAAGGTTAGCGTAAAATTATGTTGAATGTCGTTTTAAAAAGATAAGAAATATGATTGCAATAAAAAGTTACAACAATTAATTTTAACGTAACTTCTTTCAAACTTTTGTAACAAATATTTTTACATATTGTCATTCAAAAATTAATGTGGTTTTTTTAAAAATTAGTTACTTGTAATATCTTACCGCTAATTTAAAAGTTAAAAAATGATAAAAAGTAGCTTAACCAAAATCTCCCTGGGCGTACGTAAAAATTGCTTAAGGCGTACATAAGTCACTCTAAGCATAACGCTTTAAAACAAGGCCTGTTATAGGCATTGTGCAAACTCCAAACTTTTGTATCTTCATGCTTATGTCAAATGAGAATGTTTTGCTAAGAATTGTGGTGATTGGAGCTTGGGAGCAAAAAAACCCTTACTTTTGGGACCACCCAGCCCTTAATGTGGGAGTGATAAGTTTATAAAATGTTTTCTTCACTATTTAATTAAAAGGCATTGTGCAAACTCCAAACTAAAAGTTTGGAATTTGCACAATGCCAGTAAGTGTCAAAACTTAAATATCTAAAAATCCAGTGTATACCGCTGATATAAATTATATATATATATATATATATATATATATATATATATATATATATATATATATATATATATATATATATATAACAAGTGTCATTTATTGCAGCATGAAAAAATTCTTTAGAGGAGCGTTGTTTTTACAGCTTATAAAATTTTTTAAATATTTTCTTATTATCTAAATAGAGTGCAGGTATTTTATTTATTATTATATTATAAGTATTACAATTAAAAATTCTACAATAAAAGTGAATAATATATTAAAGTAATTAGTATATAAAATATATTATTCATTCATATTCTTGTAATATTAATGTAGCAAACATATGCTTGCAGGGTGCGATGAATCAACGAATGTGCAAACTTTTGTTAAAAAAAAGACAGAAAAACGAACATCACGTTTCTACTTTTTTGCACATGCAAATGTTGCTTAAAATATTTAATAATGAACACATTACTTAGCATTTTTTTTTTCTAAATAATTACGCAATTGATAGTTTTTTATATATTATAAAAAAACAATTATAATAAAAAATAATTATTTACTAAAATTTAAAACACATTTTAAAGACTTTAAAAGAAACCATGCTAAAACATGATTACTTCCTTCAATAGCGTTACTTTTTAGTAAAATAACTGAGTACGCTATCAAAGAAAATAATTATGTTTTAGCATGGTTTTAGCATGCGTTAACAAAAAAGCATGCAAAATTTTACTTAAAATGAATGCATTTGCAATTAATTTAAAAGAAACCATGCTTAAACTTTACGATTGCTTTTTTCTATAGTTTTTTTTTCTAATTTTCTTTTATCTTAAAGTTATGTTTATTTGCATATTATAAACACTTTTAAAAGTCTTCAAAAGAATTTTCAAGCTTTGCTAAAATCTATATTATCTAAAAATAATAATATAGAATTATGTTAATTATAGTTTTTATTTTTGATTGTGCATTTAAGAATGCCAATAACATGATATTTTTTATTAACTTATTATTAAATACTCAATATGATTTTATTTTTAAAAAATTAAAAAAAGAAATGACAAAATAACTTTTATTTTATTTTTAGCTTCTTTTATTTTAATTTCTTTAAGTTTATACGTTTTTTAGTGGTAAATAAATTTAGCAAACTAAATTGAAAATAATTCATTATTTAGTGTCAATAAATAACAATTTACAATTGTTTGGTCATTGCATATTAATTATCATTAATTTGCACGCACTTTGCAAACGCGTAAAAAATTGTTTTAAAGCAATAAAAACTAATTAAATTCAATAAGCATCTTTGATATATCTAACTAAAAATTATTTAAAAATAAAAATTCCTTATAAGACATATATATCTTAAAATAGATGTTTGTTATTAAATAAAGATATGAACGTCAGCATTCATTGAAAAAAAAAAAGATTTGATGCGCCTTGGGCTTGTAACAATACACCAATTCAAGCCGCGTTACGGAGAATTTAAAAAAAAACTGGATCGAGTTTATGAGGGAAATAAATCAAGTCAGCTTTTAATTCTTGAGTAAACGAAGTATAAACAAACAACATAAACTAAGCCAATAATCTTTTAAACAAATATAAAACATATATAGATCAAAATGGATTATGATATAGTATGTAGTATGAAAGTTGAAGAATTGAAGTCTTATTTACGTCTTCGTGGCTTGAAGATCTCTGGAAAGAAAGAAATTCTTGCAGCTCGAGTATATTGTGCAATGGAAAATAATGTTATGCCTATTAAAACAGCTGAAGAGGTGGAACATGATATAAATACTGAATACAAAAAAAAACTTTTTATTAACGGTGTTGAATTACCTGATCCTTTTAAGCTCAGTAATGGCTGGTTATCAGAAGACGAAGGCCTAACTTGTTGGCCAATATTATTATATCCTGATATACACAATTATTTATTATTTAACTCTGCTGAAATAGCCAGTAAAGACTTAAGTAACTACAAAACGTGTAAAGCCTATAGTTACTTTAAATGTGGCTGGCTTGAACCTTTATTTTACCATCAAGTTGGAATAGAAAGTGAATACTGTTATTTAAAAGGGAACTGTAGGAAATCTGAAAAAATTAATGATCCCTTTCACAAGCTATGGATTATTTTTGATAAAAAAACTGCTAAAATAGTGTCTGCACATTGTACTTGTCTAGCTGGTTTATCGCAGACATGTAATCATGTTGCTGCAACCCTCTTTCGAATTGAGGCTGCTGTTAGAAATGGTTTGACGAATGTAGCTTGTACTAGTTCAAAATCAGAGTGGCTTCCCAACCGCAGCATAGTAGCACCATCAAAAATATGTGACTTAAAATTTGATCGTGATGAATTTGGTAGGCGTGGAAGAAAAAAGCGTTCCCTAGTATCAAATGAAAAGCGTAATTACAACCCATTAGTTAACTGTGGCCTAAAAAATTTAAATTTAACAGACATAGCAAAAGCAATTGAAACCGTTGCTCCTCATAGTATCATAACTTCTGTTGTACCTAAACCTGACATTTATTATATGGAAGAATTAATTGTGTCTTCAAATGTTATCAAACCTACAATTTTGACCATGGATGATATTATTGTTATGTCAGACAATAAATTTTCCTTCAGTGAAAACATGAAAACAAATATGACTCAAATAATTGTTACTGATATAGAGCATATGACTGTAGGTCAAAGCACAAATGAGCTTTGGTTTAATTTTCGAAAGCCAGTTATAACTGCTTCAAAAGCTCATGATGTTCTAAAAAAAATTGAAAAAATTAACATGGGCATTAAAGTTGATATGTGGTCATTACACCAAAGTATTTCAGGACTAACATTTGTGAACCCAGATATACCTGCATTAAAGTATGGGAGAGCAATGGAAATTGAAGCAGCAAAGCAGTTTTTTGAAGTGATGAAATCTCTTCATCAAAATTTAACTGTAAATGAATGCGGATTATTTTTAGATGTTGAAATGCCCTATATAGGTGGAAGCCCTGATAGAGTAATCAGATGCTCGTGTTGCCCACCAGCTTGTTTAGAAATAAAATGCCCATTTTCAATTAACCATACAACACCACAAGATCCAAATATATCTCTTCCTTATGTTAAAAAAAATTTAAATAACAAGTTTGTCATTAATAAAAAACATAGATATTATACTCAATGTCAGGTTCAAATGGGAACTGCTAAGATGAACAATTGTTATTTTATGGTATGGACAGCTCATGGGTTTATAATTGATAAAGTTGCATTTGATGAAGCTAGTTGGTTGAGTATGAAAGTTGATTTTTTTAAATACTACAACGATCATTACTTAAAAACTGTCTTTGTAGATTTTTCTATTAACTGATTGGAACAAAATTGTAAAATCTTTTTTTTTAATTATAAAATCCTTCTTATATTTAAATTGGTATTTTTATTGAGTTTAGAAAAAGAAACAATAACTTATTGTCTTATTATAAGATCCAAATAATGGTGTACAAATATTTAGGTAAAGAAAATACTGAAAATCAAAATGGTTATTCAAGCTATTTATAATAGTAAAAAGCAGTAGTAGTGTGAAACATATATTCATTAAAAGTGCACGGTGATGTCCGGCATCCCTTACAAGTAATTTAAAAAATTTGCAATTTTAATACTCTCGCGTGCTTACTAATGAGTCCTTAATACAAGGGGAGGGAATTAAAGTGTGGGTGGGAATTTTAGTCCAGATCTAACAAACTGGAGGGTTTTATTAAAAAGTGGATGGGAAAATTTAACAAAAATCTCAATCAAGACTCAAGAGTAATTGTAGAGGGGCTTTTAATAATTTTCAGAAAATTTTCCTACCCACAAATCTTATTAATTTTTACTTGCTGAAATGTCAAAAATGTTGAAATGTCAAAAATAAGAAAAATATTCAGTGTAAACCGGCCTTAAAAAATGGAAAATATAATATCATTCACAGATAAAAAATAAAACTTTCAGTGTAATCAGATTTAAAAAATCTATAAAAAAATCATGTGTGTTGTGTAAAACAAAAAAATTGCCATCTGACCTTTAATTAAGATCCCCCTGTTTATTAGATCTGGACTAAAATTTCCCCACCTTGTATTAAGCACGCGTGACTAATACTAAATTAAAAATTATGTTTTAAACTTTTAAGCTTGAATTATTTTTTTATTAAAGCAGGCTTTAAATTGCATAAAGCTGCACACGATAAAATAATATCATCCATATGATGAAGCATAGAAATGGGTAATACATTTTTTAAGATTCGAAAAGTTTTTATTCGGTTTATGGCCCTTTCAATGTGAATTCTTAAGTTCGCAACATCAGTAGTCTTCTTGCATTCAGTTGCAGTCATTTGACTCTTTACTCTTGCACCTGGTGGAACTGATAAACTGCAATAACGGAATAATAGTTCTTCTCTTATTTGAAATCCTCTGTCTGCCATCACCTCGTCGCCTCTTTCCAACAGATTGTAAAAACCACTGTCACTTGTAATAAATTTATCTGATGCTCTTCCACCGTAACATTTAGATAGAAACGTTATGTACCCATTTGGTGCTATACCAATTAATACCTTGACAGTGTTGTGGTGCTTGTAATCAGACCAAGTCACTGCTTGGTTGTAAAGGGACTTTGGACGTTCAATAAATATTTCAAAACAATCAAGAATCACTCTACACTTATGATGCTTTGCTTTCACAAAGGACTCTGGTAAGTTTTTTTTTATGACTTCACTTGGGAGCCAAACAATAATAGGATTTCCGAGAATATAAGCAATAATTCTAATAAAAGTGGTAAATATATTAGAACATAAAGCTTTTGAAATGTCAAAACGATCAGCAATATCTTCATTTAATAAACCTAAGCGCAACCTCATAAGTGTCATTAAAAATTCTTCTTTGTGTGATAACAGTTTACATTTAGATATAGATTTTAGTTGTTTAACTTTGCTACGTGAATGTTTTGGGCCTCTCCAATAACGAATGGAGGGTAAAAATGGTTTTAACAAACCAAAAATAACATTAAAAATAGCAATCGAAGATATACCAGTATAAAAGTTCATTCTTTTATCATTGTTAACTAATCTCCAAGAGAATTTTTGTTTAAGCTTGACTGTTTGTTTTATTTTTGACTTTTTTAATTGATTAGTAAGGCTATTTACCTTACTAACATAAGAGGTGATAAGTGAAGATTTGTATTCACATGAAGTACAATAGTTAAGTTGTGGTAAGCTCAATGAATACGTATGGTCTGATAATATAGGTGATAAAACATCAGCATTAAAACTAAGACTTGAAAACTCTGTGACAATACTTTTTTCAGTCAACAAAGGTTCTACAGGTTGCATTTTACTAGAACATGGTAAAGAAGTGATTGGGTGCTTCATTAAAGTTCTTCTAGGTTTTTTTTGTTCAGGTTGATAAAAACCCATATTTATTGTTGGATTAGGGTTCATAACAGTTGGAATTTTATCAACAAAATGATCAGAGCATACTCTATCTGCAGTTCCTGGTTTCCATGCACTTCCTTTTTTATTTCCTTCTCGTCTAAGCTGACTAATCCATTGTTCTCTTTTTATGCTATTTCTTTTAAAACTAGGGAAACAATACATTCGAAATGGTGCCTCACATCCACACTCGGAGAGTATCTTCCCTTCGTGTTGAAAACACGTTTTATCTTTCAACTTTTCTAGCTTATAGGAACTATTGGTACATCCTATAACAGCACAGTTAACTTTCATCTTATATATTTTATTACTAATTCGCAACTGAGAAAATAAATATTTACCCTTTTAAATTCGTTCCAGGACTTTTTCATGCGCGATATTAATAATGGCAGAAGTTCGCTTGAACTCGTGTATTATAAAACTAAAATTTGTTTTGGGATATTATTGTCATTTCTTACTAAACAAGATTTTATTCACGATCAGAATACCAGCACCGATGAAAGCCTTGAGGAATCCTTACCATCTACCTCTCAAATGGTAAGTTCTGAAACTACGTGTTTAAGACGTCTAAAAAAAGTATATAAACACATTAATACATATTTAGATATCTTGTGACCGCTAGGAAGAGGAACAAAGAACTTTATCACACCTTAAGCATAAAAGATTCTGTCAATATACTTCAGACTGTAGTAGAAGCACTAGCTCTGAGCTGTGATAAACAATAAAATTGTCCATTTAATGCATTCGCACACAAAGTAAAATAGATAGAACGGAATTTAAAAAATTAGATTTTAGGAATAATATGCCGGAAAATGGCGACCATTCACTGGGATAGAAAATTATAACCCGGAAAGGACATAAAAAGTTCTAAAGAAGAAAGCCTGGCAATTCTAACTTCATTTGGAGAAAAGGAACAACTGCTAGCTGTACCCAAACTGGAGAGTTTTTCCAGCCAAGATCAAGCTGAAGCTGTATTAAACGCACTTTATGTCTGGAACCTTGACGACAAAGTACAAATAATGTGCTGTGGCACAATAGCATCTAATACAGGGCCATTAAAAGGAGCTTGTATACTTTTGGAACAAAAACTTGACAGGGAATTATTACTTTTTACTTGCTGCCATCAGATTTACAAACTGGTTTTAAAATGTGTGTTTGAATAAAAAATATCACATCTAAGGTGGCATTGTTTGCTGATAATACTACCATTTAGTCTTGTCTTGATAAGAAACCAGCACTCTCTGATTGCTTAGAGAGGGTAAAAATTAACTCTTATCTTTGATTTTTCTTGGAAACCATATATCAAATCTATTGCAAAATTAGCATCTGCAAAGGTTGCATCTCTTTATCGTGTTTGCCACTTTCTTACTTTGGATTCTATCCTTTATCTCTATAAATCTCTAATCTAGGCTTGGACAGGAACAACATGCGATCACATGCAGTAACCTACCCTACTTATTATTTTTTCTTTATAATTTGACCACAGCGGTTTTGATATTTTAACAATTTAAATGATATTAAAAAAATTGTTAAATAACTTCTAATCGATGACCTTTTCTAAAGTTTTTATTTTATGCAAAGGCCTAAAATGAAAAAAAATTAATTATAGTGATTGTTTAAAATAAACGTATTTTGTGTAAATTAACAAATGTTATATTTAAATTTTGGTAAAATGATAAATTTAAACGTTTGAAACTATTCCTTGAAACTATTCCATGTCTTTCTAAAAATCTTTTTAAAGATAATTTTTTTAAGTTATTTTAAATTATAAATTAAATTAAATCTTCCATTGCAATGAAATGATTTAATTGCTTTATTTTTTGTTTCTATTTTTACAAAATATTGTTTAAATTTTTTTTTTTTAAACTTGACAAACAAATCAGAGCATGAAATACTTAAAAATTAATATTTTAAATAATAATTTTTAATCATTTCATGCTCTTCCAGAAATAGACAGGAATATACCTGAGCAATTCCGGAATGGAAAGGAATATACCTGTCCAAGCCTACAAATCCATCCTTGATTGAAATACTGTTGCCATATCTGGGGCAGATTTTCCAATGATACTCTTTCTCTTTTAAACAAGGAGCAAAAACGCATTGTAAACATATTTGGACCCGCTGTTGCAGGCAACATACAATCATTATCACATCATCATAATATTCCTTCTCTTTCTCTTTTCTATAAATACTATAATGGGAACTGCTTTGAAGAGCTAGCGTCTCTTGTGCTATCTACTAAAATTCATTCTTGTGTTACTCGTTGTTCAGTTAAGTCTCATCTTTTTACTGTGACTGTTCCTAAGTGTTCCAAAAATTCTTATTAGTCTAGTTTTTTTCCTCAAATAACAGTTCTTTGGAACTAACTTCCTTCATCTTGCTTCCCTGATTTGTCTATTAACCGTCATCTTGCTCTATTAACTTTATCTTTTCTCTTCCAGTAACATCTAACTCTAATAGTGGTTACTTGCAGCCTTGGAAGTTGGAAGTGATGTTGAAAAAAAAAGAGTTTGGATTCAGGAAAGGTTACTCAACAGAAACAGCTATTCTATTTAGAGATCTTCAATCAACAGTAATAAATTTGTAATAACCAAAGTGAGAGGTTCTTAAATGGTTTTAAAACTATCTGAAAGGTAGAATGCAAATAGTCAAGATGGAAGAAAATATCAGACAAAAACTACTGTGTGATGTTAGAGTTCCACAGGAAACTTGGACCCCTACTCTTCATAATATATATGGACAATATTGACAGTATAGCAGAATTTGTAGACATTAATCTATTTGTAGATGATACCCTAGCTTGCATTGAAGGAGAAAACTTTGAAGAAACACTGAATAAGCTTAACAAAAACTTAGAGAAGGTCACTGAGTGGTTAAGTCAAAATGGTCTTGAATTAAATGGTAATAAATCAATAACGATGCTTATTAAACAATCTAAGCAAACAAAAATACAATTAACACAAGCTTTCCCCAAATCATATATTGTATTTGGTGGAACCGTACTTAAATTCTGTGAAAATATCAAATATTTAAGAGTGGTATTAGATGATCTATTAAACTTTAAAGAATATTTTATTATATAGCAAAAAGAATATCTAAAAACAGGTTGTCTGTGTAGAATACCTAGACAGATATTCTAAATTGACTAAAATACTAGTTTTCAACACAATAATTGCACCACACTATTAGAACAGTTCCTCTCTCTTATTAGGAACAAATGAAAAGAAGCTTCAAATCCTACAGTTGCTGCAAAACAGAGCAATAAATCCTCAAACGAAATTAGTTTCTACATAGTGTTGATATGCTTAATGAATTGAGTCTGTTACCAATCAAACAAATTATTACAGCAAAAGTTATATATTTTATCAAGTTAGAAAATGTCTGTACTAAAACATGTGGGTTAAAAATAAGTATATGCAAAGTCATTACATCAGAAATCCTTTGGACTATCATATTTTTTTTTTTTTTTTTTTTTGTTATTTCACCTCCCCAAGGCCCAGAAGGCCACTAGAGATGAGGAGGCTACTTAATTGTGGTTATAACCCTATCTCAACTCTATAACTCCGAAACACAAACCTCAACGAACAAGGCCGCTGCGCGGAGAAACAAGTTGAGCGCGGTACTACCAGGGACGTGGTGGGGATCGAACTCGGAACCTCTCGCTTATGAAGCGAGCGCACTACCACTACACCACTACCGCATCATATGCTTCAATACAACAAATAGGTGGAATTAAATATTCTGCAAAGGTATTAAACTGCGTGATAGTTTGCCACCTATGATGAAAAATTTTGAGAAGAGGAAATTCAGAATAAAAGTTGTAAAATATGTTAGAAAAAGTAAACTACTTTAGTATCCATTTATCAATATAAACAATTAAACAAAAAACATAAGTGATATTCAATATAAGTAATATAATAATACAATATATTTACCAATCCTAAATAGCATACAATTACCAACCATATTACATATAAACAGGGTGTTCAAATTTGAATTACATTATATATACAGGGTGTTCAAATTTGAAACAACTTTTTTAAATCTGCACTATTTGTATTTTTGGTACTAAAATAGGTTCTGTTTATTGACAGTCAAACATAACATTGTCAAGCATAAACATTGCGGTTAGTAAATATGGAAATATATATGATTGAACAACACATCTTGATTGTTAAAAAATGTTTTAAGTTTAGTGGAAGTTATGCAGAAGTTCAAAGAAAATTCAAAAAAAGATGATTTTCTTAACAAAGCAATATTTAAAGATGAAGCTCATTTTGAAATTGGCGGGTATGTAAATAAACAAAATTGTCGAATCTGGTGTGAAGAAAATCCATGAGTAATATTGGATAAAAAAACTGCATCAACAAAAAGTAACTGTTTGGTGTGGTTTTTAGTCTGATGGATTGATTGGTACATATGTCTTTGAAAATAAAACTGTTATTGTGAATGATATAAAATTTTACTAAAAGATTGGAGACCTGTAGAGCTGCAAGAAGTGGTTACTCATCTGACATTCTTTTTCATTATTAACTGCTTTGTGTCTACTTTATAATATTTAATAAAAATATCTTCTTATTTCAACAAACTGTTTTTTATTAAAAAATTAAAAAGTTAATTCAAATATGTACACAATATATATATATATATATATATATATATATATATATATATATATATATATATATATATATATATATATATATATATATATATATATATACACAATAATATATATATATATATACAAATATATATATATATAAATATATATATATATATATATATATATACATATATATAAATATATATATATATATATATACATATATATATATATATATATACATATATATAAATATATATATATATATATATACATATATATATATATATATATATATATATATATATATATATATATATATATATATATATATATATATATATATATATATATATATATATATATATATAGATACATACATACATACATACATATATATATATATATATATATATATATATATATATGTATATATATATATATATATATATATATATATATAAACACATACCTACATACATATATATATATATCTATATATATATATATATCTATATATATATATGTATATATATATATATATATATATATATATATATATATAGATACATACATACATACATATATATATATATATATATATATATATATATATATATATATATATATATATATATATATATATATATATATATATATATATATACATATATATACACATGTATATATATATATATATATATATATATATATATATATATATATATATATATATATATATATATATATACATATATATACACATGTATATATACATGTATATATAAGTAAGATATACATAAAAAAAACAAAATACCAATAGTGCTGATGTAAGATTCTTTGAAACTCCCATCTGTAAATCTAAAAGTAATAGAAGTCTTTCCAACATTAGTTTGGCCAAGAACGAGAATCTTGAAAGTTGTTAAATGAGGATTTGAATTCATTATGAAGAGTGAAACTTCATTTGGTAAATAGCACTTTTAATTCAAATAATTTTTGTTAAAGATAAAAATTTATCAAACAAACAACTTTAAAATTCAAAACACATACATACATAATAAACACATAGCAACATAGACATAAAATATAGACATAAAATATATGCATACATTTTATATTTATATATTTACTATGTATTATATAGTATATATATAAATGTAAAATACATACATATATTTTATGTCAGTTGTAGTGGGACGTTAGAGCGTATAGTTTAAAAGCGTAAAAACGTTACAGCGAAAAGTTTAAAAGCGAAAGAACGTTTAAAGCAAAAACATTTAAAGCGACTAAGTCAAGGAAATTAAAAACCGGGAAATCGAGGATCGTGATTAGGGATTGCGGTAGTGAGTAAAGTCGGTATTATATTCTGGTCGGTATTAATAACCAGTCACTGCCGAAGTTATGATATTGAAATTGAAAGAAAGTTTTTTAAATATCAACATTTTCGAAAGTTTGGTATTGAACGGTATCTTTTGAAAGTGTTTGATAGTGTAAACTTAAATTATCGGCACTATCAAAAGAACCAAATACCTCTTTTGGTTAGCCCGCCTACAAGACAAAATATACCATCTTAAAGAATTGTTCATATTTTTTACAACACTCCACCCTATTGACATTTTTCAAAAAAAATTAACATTTTTAAATTGGATTTTATTTCCCGAGAGACAAAATATGTATCAAGGTTTGATCAAAATTGCATTTTTTTATTTATTTAATTTATACTTTATTAATAAAAACAAATATAGTTCAAACTCAAGTCTTGTGAGAAATACAAACAATGAATTTTAAAAAATTCATACAATATTATAAAAACTCTTTTGACTATTTTTTTGTGAAGAATTATAACCAATACTTAAAACAAACAATTAAAAGAACTTGCTATTTACAGTATTTAAACCCATTAACTTTACAAATGCTCCACTTAACCGGCAAAATATCAGAGCCATACATCAATAAACGATTTTGATGAGACAAAAATAAAATGATTTATTGAGCCCCAACTTATTAAAGGATCAGAAAAAGTAATTTCAAATGGTGTTTTTATTTAAACCAGAAAATAATAATGAAAGTACAAATCAAAGTCTTCATCAATGTTCTGCTCGAATTTTTCAACTGACCACTTCTTAATACCAGCTTTTGAAATGTTTTGTTTAATATAAACGAGTTTTTCAATTGTGTCTAATTTTAACAATCTTTTGCTGAGATTTGATAGTAGTTCGGACACTAAATTAGTTGTGATGGATACCATCACAACTAATTTAGTGTCCGTAAAATTTAGTGCTTGGTAAAATTAATAGTTTAATATTTTCTTGAATATCAAACAAGCCAGGAATAATTAAATGAGCTATAGGATACTTTTCTAAAGACACAACATTTGTGAAGTCACTGAACACTTGTACAATTGAAACAATTTTTTGATTTACTTCAAAGTGCTTTTGTGTAGGGATAAGCGATCTTAAAATGTGATAAGTTTTTGAGTTGCTATTTGTAATAGCTTCTTATGCTGGTTTGAGATGTAAAATAGAGATCATGCACATAAACTCACTATTCCATCTCGTCTTGCATGGTGTGATGATTTTTTTAAAGTTGAAGTTGATTCTGCAGGAATCAAAGATTCTTCTCTGACTAGCATTTGACTTGTGTGTTCTTGAAGCAAGCTTTTTGAAAGCCAAGTGGAGAGTATGTGCAGTACAAGTAGTATTTTCATTGATCATTGATGATTTCTTTAATGCTGACAACATGTTGCGGCACCATAAGAGATACACTCCATTTTGCAGTCTGGCTTAAAAGGTATTTTACTGATGATTGTGTCTGTTTTGAGTGCAATGAAATCTCCAGTGTGTCGCTCGGGGAATGCAACACATCCAAGCAAAAAGTACTTAAGCTCATAGTTGGAGTTTATATAGTGCAAAGTTAAAGCAGCATATGCATCCTTGCTTCTACTTGACCATTCATCCTTTGTGAAACCAACAGCATCAACATTTGCTAAATCTTCTTTCATAATAATCAAAATTGCTTCTCTGATATTTTGGTATAAGATGAATAACTTGCTCCTTGAATATGTGGAAGGTGCTTTAAGTTTAACTACAGGGCATTGTGAAACCCATAAGATCTTTGAACCCATGAGAAGCAACATGTGTAAATGGTAAACTTGACACGCACAAATATTTCATGATTTTTAAGTCTGCTATGAGCTGTTGCTTATCATTTGAGGAAAATTTTGTTTTTACTTTGCAATAAAAAGAAATGTCCATTTTCATTTTTTTACCTCCTTCAACAATCTGGGCTTGACTCACATTTTTATCAGCAGCTTCACCAATTTTCTCCACTGCCAATGCTTTAGTTGTAGTTTCAGAAAATCGCTTTTTTCCGTCATTTTCAATACTGTTAAAAATGTTTTCTTGGCATTATCAAAGATGAAACTTAAGACTTGTGGTGCTGCCTAGCTTGGTGCTTATTTTTGATGGGCACTGCTTGTATTGGGCAACATCTTTGCCGTGAAAATCTTTTTAAAAGAATTCCCTCTTGGCATTATCAACTCTTAAGATGTCACTTTTTTCAAAACAATAAAACAATGTTATTCTCACAATTAACTTTTTTAGACAGACCTGTAAATTTTATTTCTAAAAGAAATAACCTCTGCAAAAAAAAAATTAAACCATAAAAATAATTAAAAACTAATTATTTTATGAAATTTACTTAATATGATATTTAAATTGAGTTTTTTTATATCGCTCTTATCATTACTACCGATAGTTCGGTGTTTTTTGATACTTCAATAGTTCGGTACTGATATCGCAATATCCTACTTGGCATAATTTGCGCCATTGCTAAGGTTGAAAGCGTAAATCTTCTTGTTACATGCTTATCCGTCCCAGTGGGCACGCAACGTTTTATGGACGTTTTATGCACGTTTTTTTCAGGTTTATCTATCTATGGTATTTGTGTGACGTTTTATAAACGTGAATAAAACGTTGGTAAAAGCACGTCATATTTGAAGCGTAAAAAAAAAGTTATATTAATTTGTTTGCCTATATTATCTAATTTGTAAGAAGCATACGCTAAATACATATTTAAATATAGCTCTTAAAAGTTAGAAAATATAGGTAGACAAATTAAAATAACAATTTTTTCACGTCATTAAATCACTTTAGAAATGACGTACTATCACCAACGTTTTATTCCCGTTCAAAAAACGTCACACAAATACCACGAACGGATTTTTTTGAAAATACAAAAATATCAGGAGTATTTTAATAAAAAATGGCTGAATATATTACAACTAGAAAAAGATCGAATCCTAATACAAGGTATGCAAATACAAATTTAACAGATTGTTGTACATTAATCTGTTAAATCTATATTTGATTGCAAAGAAATCTATATTTGATGTCTAAATATCTATATTTGATGGTTAGCCCTCAACGCTATAACTCAAACTGAGTTTTGAACTTTTTAATAAAACACAGACCTGGAAAGACTTTTTGTGTCAATGCCTATGCGTTTTTTATTTGAAAAATCATCACCTTGTTTTAACATTATACGTTAAATTATTGCTTAGCTTGAAGTGAAATGAACGAAGAAAGTTGTTCTCAAGGTTTTGAACATCTTCTAGATAAGAATTTATTATTGTTATTATATGTTGTAATGATTTTAAAATAAACCTCAATCCTGTTTTATTTTTTTCAAATAAAGCGGGGATTTTTTTAAATACAAATAAGCATGCGCTCCGTTATTTTGAAAAAATTTTCCAGATCTGCGTTTTATTGAAAAGTTCAAAACTCAGTTTGAGTTATAGCGTTGAGGGCTAACCATATTTGATATCTAAATTTCTAAATAATCTGTATTTAGAAATTTAGATATCAAATATATCTAAAAAAAAAGTTAATTTTATTGCTATAGCTATATATATATATATATATATATATTATATATATATATATATATATATATATATATATATATATATATATATATATATATATATATATAGATTGTATTTAGACATCTTGAAGCAAGATGTCTAAATACAATCTATATATATATATATATATATATATATATATATATATATATATATATATATATATATATATATATATATATATATATATATATATATATATATATATATATATATATATATATATATATATATATATATATAGCTATAGCAATAAAATTAACTTTTTTTTAGCTCAGGTTAGGTAATATATTATTAAAATGTTATCACATAGACCAATCTATTTATTGCTTTAATTTTTTTTTTGGGGTTTAAATTTTTTTTGTTTTAAATAAACCCTATAGCAATTTTTTCAAACACCAGGTTTTGCAGGTTAAGTTTAATTTAATGTTTTGTTGAGTCCATTTAGAATAACTAACTACCAAATAATTTAAACAAAAATTTTCTAAAAGAAAGAATGTGTTTGAAATAACTATAAACTTTTTAGTTTGCTTTCTTCTTGGTGTGCACGTAGAAGTAGGGTTCCTATATCTCCGGATTTGCCCGGAAATCTCCGGATTTTAATGCAAAAAATAAGCCTCCGGGGGATTTCAGAAAAAAACATAAAATCTCCTCTTTTTTGAGATTTTTATATAGTTTTTATAAAAATTTCATTCTTAATACTTAAATTTTGAGTATATATAGAACTGAAAATGTAAAAACTATTAAATGTAAATTTGTTTTTGTCATTCTACCAATTTATTGAAAATGCTCAAACAACACTTGTTCTCTTCTCTTCATTAAACAATATGGGAAAATGCGCGCGCATCCAAACTTGCGAATACGAAAGTTGCGACCGTTAAATTACAATAAGGTTATAAAGTTTAAATCAACAATTTTTTTTAAATCACCAAAAAACCTTTAACAATTAATAACTCAAAAAAATAAGCCTCGACTTCCCAACAACTCTTACCCAGGAGTCTACAAACTGGAGTGTTCGTGTGGAAAGCTCTATGTAGGTGAAACAAAACTCAAGGTTTTAACTCGCATTTGCCAACATCAAAAACATACTTTTGAGGGAAAATGGAAAAATTCGGCCGTAGCGGGGCATTCCAGAAATTGCCATGGTGCCTTTGGCTGGAATAATAACAACACTGTTAAAGTAGAGGAAGACTATTTTAAGAGAAAAGTGAGAGAGTCCTTGGAAATACAGTTTCACCAGTGTTCTCCAGGTGAAGGCGGTTTGAATTAAGACGACGGTGATTACGTCACATCGTCGTTTTGGAAACCTTATTTTTCTTTTTTAAGACGCAAGAACACATTACATTGAAGTTTTATAATTTGTTTGTTTTTTTAACGGTTTTTTATATTACTTGAATAACGAGGGTATATATAACCCCTAGAAATATTGTAATTTACTATAAGAAAGAGGATAAGTTTACATACTATACCAGAAGTTTCAACTTTTTATAAAAGCTTATCTAAGATGTTAACTTTTATAAAGTATATTGGTTTCTACTAAACAAGAAATTATTCCTTGAACTTAAATTTGACGTTTAAAAAGTAAACGAATTGCGACACTATCAATAATGTCGCTCAAAAAAAATGTTTTCTAGTTTAAGAAAGGGAGAAATAATTATGAAACCAAATTCAAAATTTGGCTAGCTGGATCATATATTTTTGTTTCTCAGTAAGATAAACAAATTTCCTTATGTTAATCTTATTTATCAAATGCATCTTACAATAATAATTAAGCAGGGCCGTACCGAGCCAATTTTGCGCTTCGGGCAAGAAAAGATAATTGTGCCCCCTCTTCCCCTCCCTTCCCCCTCCCCCTCCTTAAAAAAAAAAGAAGAAAATTAAACGAAAAAAATGATTAATTGATCACAAAATTTATCACATCAAGTTATAAGTAAAATTTGTCATTAAGGTTGCACAAACTTTAGTTCAATGCCACTTTTCTGGCTTTTCTTGAGGCAAATTCACTAATGACATCATCAAAATCAATGTTGTTTGCCACTTCATTTTCAATTGAAATTATAGCCAAACTAGACAAACGTTCTTGGCCAATTGTTGACCTCATATAGTGTTTTATGAGCTTAAGTTTACTGAAACTTCTCTCACACGTAGCAACTGTGACTGGTATGGTGAGGAAGATGCGAATAGCAATTGTTGTGTTGGGATAAGCATCGGTCAAAGAATATTTATGAATGAGCTGCAAAATGTCGATCGGGCTAGATTTTTCAAAGTTGTCCATCATTGCGGCAGCTTGATATTTAAAGCTTGCCATTTCTGACTGAAAATCGGAAGAATCTAAATCTGCCTTGTCAATTTGAGATAAATTTGCAGCTTTTTTCTTGGGTTTATCCACTGAACTTTTAGAGAGTATTCACTCTCTGAGGTAGCCAAAATCAGAGGATACAGCAGACATCAGCCTCAAACCACCACTCTATTTGTGTAATAATGCTGTCAAACACAAAGTTGCACTGAGATCCGAATTCTGTTTCTGCTGTGAGAAGGTGAGAGTCATCTTCAGCTTCATAAAGTGCTATTCGCTTCACTTTGCGCTTCACTTTGCGCTTCCTCTTAATTGGAAAGCCACCATCAATTGCGCTCTGGTTAGCTTTTTCTGTGGCATCTTTAATAATATTGTCCACCCCAACATCTCAAAAATTCTAAATGAAAGCCTTCAACCATTTCATTTTTTTTACGGCAATGTTAATTGAAATGGTTTTTGGCTGAAGCAGTTTGTTTTCCCGGTCAATTAGAGAAAGAATTTGACACCAGAATTCCAACAAACACAAAAAACTGAAATCAATATGAATGAGAAGTTCTTTTGCACTGCTAACTGTGACAGCATTTGTCATGGGATTGTGGATAATCGATTCCAAAACTTGAAGAACATCTTTGATTTGTCTGTGCAATGGTGTAATTGCTTCTTTTTTGGTAGACCATCTTGTGTCACTATTTCCCTTTAATGAGATGGTCAACGTTTTCATCAGTTTTTCCCATCTTGACGTGAAGCTTAAAAAAAAGTTAAAGATGGCTTGAACCTTTCCAAAAAACGTAATCATGAGTGGGGAAACCTCAGCAGCATGAACACCAACAAGATTTAAAGTGTGAGCTGCGCATGGAACAAATCTTGCTGACTCATTAGGAGAATGGATGTGAGCTTTGACGCCATTGTATTTTCCAGACATATTGGCTCCATTGTCATAGCCTTGGCCCCGGCAATCGGAAATGCTTAGACCATCCTTCTCCAATTTTTCACTTATCTCTGTTGCAAGACCTTTTCCGGTTTTTTGGTGAGATTCAATGAAGTCCACAAAGCTTTCCTTAATTGTGCAGGTTTCATTACTGATGCGGACATACCTGATGATCTGAGTCATCTGCTCTTTGTGGGAGGTATCTGGAGTGCAGTCAAACAGAACAGAGTAGTATTTAGCTTCTTTGATGTTTGACAAAATTTCTTTCCTGACTTTCTGCCCAAGTAACTCAATCAGCTCATTTTGAATTCAAGGAGAAAAGTAGGACGTTGTGGTTTTTTTTGCTTTAACGGACGCAATATGTTCAGCCACTAAAGGATAATAATGGCTAATCAACTCAATTAAGCTCAGAAAAATGCCACTGTTTTGTTGACCGATGTCTTCTGTTGTTCCCCGAAGGGCAAGATTGTTCTTGGCACAGAAAAAAATTGCATCAACAATCACTTTTAAGATATCTCTCCGCTTTTTTATCTCTCCAATAATACTCTACAGTACTCTCCAGTAATACTCTACTACTAATAACACTCTACAGATCAGAATTCTGGGTCTTTCCTTCCTTGAGGTTTTTTTCAAGAGTTTTCCGATCAGAATAGCATCTTTGGTGTTCATTGTTGTTTTCATGCTCAGGAATTCTTGGGTTTAGTTTTTTCCAGTCACAAAACCCTTTAGAAATTTCTGAGAAATTGTTGGTTTTTGTTGTTAAAAATAACAAACAGCAAAAACAAAATAAAGAATCTTTTTTATTGCTGTACTGCAGCCAAGTGCGAACAAATTTTTTACCATTGGGATGAATTTTTTCATACCATTTTGAGCTGAAGTGTCGCATTCTGTTGTCAAAATCACACAGCGTGTTTGGGAAAAATTCTCTTCTGTCTTGCTCTGGCCTATGCTCAATCAAAAAGCATCTTGTTTTGTCCGTTATTTTAGGCCATGTTGCTGGATCCCTATGTTGAAAATTTTCTTCCGAGGCCGCTGGAATTTCTGAGATTTCTGAAAGAAGTTCATCCTCGCCCATTTCAACTGGGCCTGAAAGCTAGGCATTTTCATCTTCCCTCGTTAGTTCTGAATCAGTTGTGCAAAATTCTTCTTGACTTTGGCTGATGAAAATCTCCTCTTCAATTAATTCCAAATGATGATCTGAACTCAATTAAAGTCAATTATAGGATCTGTTGAATTGTCATTAATTTCAATACAAATATTGTATCTTGTTTTCCAGCCTGCTGGAAAGCTGCATCTGTTATCCCTATCTTCAAAAATTCTGGGGAGCGATCTGATTCGTCTAACTACCGTCCCATAAGTCTTCTTCCTATCATAAGCAAGGTTTTTGAATCTTTAATTAACAAACACTTAATTTCTCATCTTGAATCTAATAACTTATTTTCTGACCATCAATATGGATTTCGATCTTCTCGTTCTACAGCTGATTTGCTAACAGTAATAACTGACAGGTTTTATCGTGCATTAGATGAAGGTGGAGAGGTTAAGGTCATCACTCTTGACATTTCAAAAGCTTTTGATAAAGTTTGGCATGCTGGTCTTCTCCATAAGCTTTCTACTTATGGTGTATCCGGCAACATCTTTAAGATCATTGAATCCTTCCTTTCCAATCGTAGCATAAAAGTTGTCCTCGATGGACAACACTCTTCTTCTTATTCTGTAACTTCAGGGGTTCCTCAAGGTTCTATCTTCGGCCCTATACTCTTTTTAATTTACATTAACGATCTTCCAGATATTCTCACATCTAAGGTGGCATTGTTTGCTGATGATACTACCATTTATTCTTGTCGTGATAAGAAACCAACACCCTCTGATTGCTTGGAGGGGGTATTTGAGCTTGAAAAGGATCTCACTTCTGCTACAGCATGGGGCTCACAGTGGCTGGTGAACTTTAATTCAGATAAAACTCAATTTTTTTCAGCCAATCGTTATCGCAATAATTTAGATCTTCCTATATTTATGAACGGTGATGTACTCGATGAGTCACCTACTCTTCATCTTCTAGGATTAACTCTTACTTCCAATCTTTCTTGGAAACCATATATCAAATTGGTTGCAAAATTAGCATCTGCTAAGGTTGCATCTCTTTATCGAGCTCGCCACTTTCTTACTCTGGATTCTATTCTCTATCTCTATAAATCTCAAATCCGGCCTTGTATGGAATACTGTTGCCATATCTGGGGCGGATCTTCTAATGATGCCCTTTCTCTTTTAGACAAGGTGCAAAAACGCATTGTAAACATAGTTGGACCTGCTCTTGCAGCCAACCTCCAACCATTATCACATCGTCGTAATGTTGCTTCTCTTTCTCTTTTCTACAAATACTATAATGGACACTGCTCTAAAGAGCTAGCGTCTCTTGTGCCATCTACTAAAATTCATTCTCGTGTTACTCGTCATTCAATTAAGTGTCATCCTTTTTCTGTGACTGTTCCTAAGTGCTCCAAAAACGCTTATTCGTCTAGTTTTTTTCCTCGAACATCAGTTCTTTGGAATTCGCTTCCTTCATCTTGCTTTCCTGATTCATATAATTTGCAATCTTTTAAATCGTCCGTCAATCGTTATCTTGCTCTACAATCTTCATCTTTTCTCTTACAGTAACTTCCAACTTTAATTAGTGGCTGCTTGCAGCCTTGTTGGAAGCGAATATTTTAAAAAAAAAAAAAAAAAAAAAAAAAAATATCCTCTGAAATAATTTGTTTCTCCACTGAGTTTGTTACCAACCACTTTTTGAAATAGTTTTGTAGTTTCTCGTCACTTTCTTGGCGCTGTTTTTTATTCTTCTTAAATTCAGCATCAGATAACTTTTGGGTTTGACTCATAATAGCTCATATAGCTTATATAATGCTTAAAAGTTATCAATGGTATATTAGTGTTATAGGGCGCTTTTTTGTTCAGTATATGAGCCTTAATTTTTAAGAGATTGTGTCAAGAGGCGGAATTTTAATTAATTTTCTTATCAACAGCAGCGACGCCTTGAAAATTAGTTTCATAAACTGATTATTGTTTTTTTAATCTATTAAAGTTTGCGCCCTCCCAATTTTGGCGCCTCAGGCCGCGGCCCGGCCGGCCCCGCCCTTGGTACGGCTCTGTAATTAAGTCAAGCTTACGCAATTTGCATAACCTTTGACCTGTTATTAGTCCTAATACTAAGGGTTAAAAGCTTTCATTTGGATAAAGCTTGACAGTATCCCTATTTGGGATCAAGTTTAAGGCTCTATTTTTTTGTAAAAGACAAAGCCTTTTTTTATGTTAATAAATCATTGTGCCGTGACCAATTTTCCAATTTATGAGTTCAATAAGTATTTGTTATCAAACAAAAACTTATTGAAAAAGATGGTTTCAACAAAAATATATATATGGTATGATTCATCTTCCCCTGTTTATAGTTTTTGCTCTGTTCCAACAAATGATTGGTCTATGACAGTGAAATTGATAACTGATGCAAGTGATTAGTTAGATAAAAGTAAATAATGGTTACGAGATGACAATAGAAACAAGTTATATAATGAAGATTTAATTCATGGCATGCATTTATATAGTTTTTATCTTTCCTATATTATTTTGTATGTATATATTTTGACAAAATATATTAATTATACAATAATTATATATATATACAATATATATATAAAAATGTTAATATCGAACAAGTTATTCTATATTGAAATATACCATTTACAATATAATTTACAAAATACATACTAAATTTTTGTATGTATTTTGTAAATTATATTGTAAATGGTATATTTCAATATAGAATAACTTATTCTATATTATAAAATACCGTTTTAAAAGATTTATTTAATCAAGACTTAATAATTGTAAGACAATAATAAAATTGAATGTAAACATTTTGCGATTAATTAAATTAATTTTAATTACAAACTCAGCAATTTGCACTCAAAAACGAATCACAAATGTATGATATATCCGTGTCAAGTTTTCCAGTGAATCCAGAGCCCCTAGATGAAGCTGAGCCTGAACACAGTTGTACATCTCCAGATGATATAAATCATTTTTTGGATGATCCAGTTGTTAATGACTTACCATCAGAATATAAATGTTTGGAGTTATCAAATTGTCATGAAAATATAACTGAAAATGACAGTTATGATGAGGCTTTATGTTTAAAACTATGCAGTTAGGCAATTAAAAATAGGTGCACACGACAATGTATAAACGAAGTCTTAAACATATTTTTAGAATCTTCTTTTAATCTCCCTTAAGACTCTAGGGCGTTGTTGAATACTAAGCGAAACATAATTTGCACTAATCTTTATAATGGAGATTTCATCTACTTGGGTTTAAAGGCAGAGGTTACAAAACAAATTATTCTTCACTGTATTTCAGAAACTTCTTTGTATTTAAGTTTAAATATCGATGGAATGCCATTATTCAAATCAAGTTCTACTCAGGCCTATTCTTGCCTCTATTATGAACTTTGAACGGTTTGTTGTGGGACTTTATTGTGGGAATACCAAACCACCCTGGGATACATATTTAAGAGACTTTGTTAATGAGTTAAAAGAATTGCAGGATAATTTTATCAATGATAATGGAATTACAAAATTAATATTTATGTTTTTATTTATGATGCGCCTGCTAGAGCTTTGCTTAAAGGAATTAATACTCATTCTGGGTTGCATTCTTGTGAGAGATGTACAATAGTGGGCAAAAGTATTACTCGCTGAGTAGTCTTTACACATCAAGAAGAAGGTGTTAGTTTGAGAACAAGTGAAAAATTTAAAAATGATGATTATAAGGAAAAAGATGAAAATGTAAGTTCTCATTAACAAAGTAATCCAATTCTGAGAGAACTTGATATAATAAACTTTATTTACATGTTTCCATTAGATTATATGCAGCTAGTGTGCTTAGGGTGTATGCGGAGATGGTTATATTTAAAAAAAGGGGTTATTAAAGGTACCAATACTGGGAAAATATCCACTAATGTGATAAGTCAAATTACTTTTAAACTTGTCGGTTTGAATGGAACGCTACCAAGTGATTTTGTATGACAACTTAGAATGTTAAGGGAGCTCGATCAGTGGAAAGCATCTGAACTGCACACGTTTTTACTTTAAACCGGCATAGTTGTTCTAAAAGGAATTGTAGACACAGCTGTTTACAAGCACTTCATTAGCTTTTCTGTTGGAATAAGGCTTTTGTGCGAAAGTAATACTTATGTTCGTAATTTGAATCTTCAAAGTGCTCGTCAACTATTAAGTTACTTTGTAGTAAATTCCCAGGGTTAGGGTTAGGATTTTTTGGAGATTTTTGGAGAGTTGTTTGTGTGTACAATGTCCATAGTCTCTTGCATTTATGTGATGATATTTTTTTTAATAATGTTTCTCTTGACATTATATTGTCTTTTAAATTTGAGAATTACCTCCAAAAGTTAAAGCAGTTAGAACGTAGCAAACACAATCCATTGGTTCAGATTTCAAAAACACAATCCATTGGTTCAGATTTCAAAAAGACTGGATGAAATGGATGATGTAGTTCTGTTACAAAAGTTGACTAGTAAAATAACTACATCTAAAAAAAATAATTGCTTTTTAACTGAGAATACTGTAGTTTTCTTAATAAAACAAGTTGCTGAAGATCAGTTTCAGTGCCAATTATATCGTAAGCAATGTTTGGAAAATTACTTCACTCATTTTCTCCCATCAAAAGATATTGGAATATACTTTCTTAGCAATAGCGTTCAACCTGTTGTTTGTGTTGAACTTAAAGACAACCTTTTATGGAAATGTTGTATGAAAGTTAAAGATGGGTTTGTTGTTTCAGCATTGGTACATGAGTTGGTTTATTAGCATGAAAATATAGTATTAGATTTAGCATAAGACAAAAAGTATTTTTGTCTTATGCTAAATCTAATACTATATTTATATTGTTGCTAAATCTAATACTATATTTATATTGTCTATTTTACTTGTTAGTATGTAATTATAGATTAAATAAATCCTGTCAGACTGTTGAAGTTGCAATCATTTATCTTCTTTTTTAAGACCACACACCTGGATGGGTGTATGTTTATGGCCAATTAAACATACATCGAAACACTTCAATTTTATATAATTAGACTATTTTCTGTAATTTTACTTGCCTAGCTGATTTCACTTCAGGAGAATATATAAATATATAGATATATATATATATATATATATATATATATATATATATATATATATATATATATATATATATATATATATATATATATATATATACATATATATATATATATATATATATATATATATATATATATATATATATATATATATATATATATATATATCTGTTCAAATCCTGCCTTTGTTAATTATGAAGAGCCGATTTTACAAAGAAAAGCACAATGTTCTTCAAGTAGCTTAACTTATCAGTCAGAATCTTTAACATTGAACTCATCACAGCATGGACAGTCAACAGGAAACTTAGGTTTGTTGTCAAGAGAATTACCGAAATGTTCAGAATAATTTAAAGGTTCACCATGAAAAAACACGACGCCATTTAGACCGCCCCCTAGTCAACAGAATGTTGATGGTTTGCAGAGAAATACAATCTATCTTCTTGGAAACTATGGTGAACCTCCAGTTACATACAAGACTATGGATCTCAGGCGTATGTATTCCTTTTTATTACTAACAAAATTTGGCTTGACACAACTATTCCTTTATTAGTTCTGTCAAAGACTTTAATGATCCATGACCCAATCACCCTAAGTAATATGTAGTTTATCAGCCATTTTTTCGAAGATATAAAGAAAATCTACAAGATTTTCTTCCATTCAAAACTATTTTTAAAGGCTATAGTATATCAAAAAATAAATTACACACCATATGAGTATTTTTTTTACCACTTTTTGTTTACTCTCCCAAAGATTAAATATAGGGCAGTTAAATTAGTTCGTCTCATGGTACGAATTGCACTGATCATAAAATGTTGCCTTAATGTACTTGTTTTCAAAGGAATAATATTGACTTTGATTTTTTCATAAGCTATTACTTATTGAATATTGTTTTGATTAATTTAATCCCAATATTAAATGATGTTTTAAAATTATTTTGCATGTGTAGCTTCTAGGTTTTGGTTTATCATAGGTTGGCAATACGCTTTCTTCATGGAAATGGCAGAGATCAAAACAACACAAACTAATATTGTTGCTGCTATTGATCGACTTGGACAGAGAACTGAGCCTAATGATTAATCATTCTATATTAAGAGGTGCGATTCCATAGAAGAATTTGATCAGCTAAAGAGAAAATTAGTTGATAAAAGTGAATTTGAGTTAATGGTAATTAATGTTTTTGAGTCCTTTTTTATATTTATTAATCAAACGCTACTATTGAAGTCTAACTATCACACTTAAAATACACTCTCTGCCAGATATTGGGAGAAAAAAATGTTAACGGTCTTTTATAACAGATAAAGATCCTTTATTGAACTAGTGTGTGTGCAATTTCCAAGTTTTTTTCACATACCTTTAGTGGAACGTAATGATAAGATTAAGATTTATGTATAACATAAAATCTATTTATCAGAGAACTTTGATATTATTTATATAGATCCAACGTTTGCAAGAGCTGGGGGGTAATACATCCTCTCAATTAGTAAACAAATGCCTGAACGAAGTGTTACATAGGCGAATTCAAGCGAAATTCAATAAATCTGGAAACAAAGGAAAGCGTCCTTTCAAGCGAAGCTCTTATACAAAGCAATGATAGGTATTTTTAATAAATTAGTGTATTGTTATTTAATGTTATTATGCACTATTTAGTTATTTTATTGTTTGTTTAAGTCTTCTATCTTTTTAACATTTATGCATTCGAACACGACGATAATGCCGTGTTCTAAGTTAAAATATCGTAACTAACTTTATTCCTATGTAGAATGTTTATTAATAACCGCAGAATTTTTATTATATATATATTTTTTTTGTAGCTGCGCTCGTATCGGAGTCTAACTACCGTGATGTCATTGACCGATACATTGGAGATCACTTAAAGCGAGCACCACGAACTGTTGCGCTGGATCAACGTGAAGAAAGTCCAGACAGAACGTAATTAATGCTAAAAAATAATTACATATCCATTTATATTTCGATTCTTTTCTTTAAAGAAAAACGGAAAATTTGGTTTGCTAGAATTCTTGACTACATAATTTTCCGTCTCAAGAACTGAACTTAACTACGTGCAATAAACGATCAAAACATGTTTATTGTAAGTTTATCTGGGACGTTCACGGCACGTCCAAAAAACGTGATTTCGTAACTTCATTTAAACGGGTGTTACACGTAAAAGACACGTCACATAAAATCGTGAAATAAACGTTTTTTAAATGTTTCTGTGCCCACTGGGGTGGTGCTTTCCTAGCGGGAATTTTGACGTCCTAAGGACGTCCATAAGACGTCTCATTTCTTGTCCATAAGTTGGTCTCAATTAAAAAATTGAGGACGGCTATTCCAGACGTCCTAAAGACGTCTTTTCAATACGTCCTAGAGACATTTTTTGCAGACGTCCTAGAGACGTCTTTTCAGCCGTCCTTTGGACGTCTCCAACTGGTCTCATGTGAAAGACTTAAGGACGTCCTGGAGACGCCCTAATTTTACCAAGACATTCTTTTAAAAGTTGTATAAAAATGCAATGATTTACAATACACACCTAAGATTTTATTAAATCTAGGCAAAGGGAAGTTATAAAGAGAAATCAAAGTAAATAAAGTGCAATTTGACATAAATAAAATAAATTATTAATTTTACGAAAAATAAGAATAATTTTTCAAACAAAGTTACACTTTCCAAATTAAAAACTTATATATTTTGTAGAGTATAATTGATAGTATATTATAAATAAAAAAAATTATCGAAAAATGCAAAATAAATAAAAAATACAACTTTTGATTATAGTTGATTAAGCCATCATTGATCGATATCGATATTAATGGATGTTCTCTTTAATCGGTCAGAAAAATGCCTAATTACTCTCCCAATAAGTTGCATAGAATCCATTTTGGTTAAGTTTTTATTCGACTTTAAAGCAGCATCTAATAAAAACAACAACACATAGTTCAAGAAGATCATAAAATTAAATATACTTAAATACATGTCATGTTCCTTAGCTAAAAAAATTGAAAATTTTTTTTTTAATCAAAACCGTTTTTAATTTTAAAAGTTAATCAAACACAACAATATGCTAATGAAAATACCAGTGATAGCGTTACGCAGACTTCACAACTCTTTAAACTTTTTTTTTCTTCTTTAGACCATTCATGCTGTATTCTGACAAAATAGTGTCTGTTGTCAGTCGACATATATAAAAAAAATGATAAATGTCATACTGTCAAACATAAATGTTAAAATTCAAACTTATGCTAATTACTTGTGAGCAAAATATTTTTAATTGTATCAGCTGGATTTTTACCAATTATTGATAACTGTTTTACCTAAAAAGAAACAATGCGAAAGAAACATTAAAAATGTTCATGACAATTTTAAAAATATATTGTAATAATATATAACATATAAACTATAAACATTTATGCATACAAAAGTGAAGTATTAGATATCTCCATTTGCAATTTTTCTATTCAAAACATTAAGTTCATCTGAACTTTTACGTTATTTAAAACTTTCTTCTGGATCATTAGAGAACTGTGCAGTTCTATCTATAATTTCCTGCCTTTTGGCAATCATCAGCCATATTATTCAAAAATATAGAACCATTATAAAAAATACAAGTTTAGCATTGAAACGGCATCTAACATCAAATATACATAATCCAATATTTGTCGGAATTAAAGCAATATAACCAAAATAATTTTTTTTCCTTTTAAAGTTGTATTTCCAACAGAATACAACATTTATCAATATACAGATATATATATATATATATATATATATATATATATATATATATATATATATATATATATATATATATATATATATATATATATATATATTGGGTTGAGGAATAATTCATGAGCGTTTTTTTCAAATTTAAAAATGCACGCAGAAATAAAATGCATTGGCAAAATGTTTTATGTTGTTTGAAAGAGAATGTTTTGCTCTACAAGATAGTGTGTTTTGATTTGTTAGTTTTTTTTATTTTCGTGTATTTTCAGATCATTAAAATGGAATGTCAAGTGGACAAAACTGAGCATTTTCGACACCATTTGCTTTTTGCATTTAATCGAGGTGTTAAGGCCGCCGAAGCTGCTCGTGAGATTTGTGCTGTGTATGGAGAAGGAGCAATGCCTGAAAGTACCGCCCACCGTTGGTTTTCGCGCTTCAAAAATGGGAATTTTGACCTCAAGGACGGATCACACACCGGTCGACCAATTGAGTTCGACGAAGAGCAATTGAATCAACTTCTTCACAAAAATCCACGTCAAACGACCAGAGAATTGGCGGAGCAGATGGATTGTGATCAAAAAACTGTGGTGAACCACCTTCACTCAATGGGCAAGGTTCAGAAACTCGGCGCTTGGGTGCCACACACTTTGAGCGAAAATAACAAAAATCAACGTTCCACAATCGCCGCCGGTTTGCTCGCTCGACATCGCTCAACACATGGTCACAAACAGCATTGTCATGGTCTTTACCGCATTGTCACTGGCGATGAAAAATGGTGCCTTTACGTCAATATGAAGCAGCGAAAAGAATGGCTCAGCCCCAAAAAACAAGCGACTCTGCGAGCAAAAAAAGACCTTCATCCTCGAAAGATCATGTTGTGTGTATGGTGGGATTGGGAAGGCATAATTCATTACGAACTGCTTGAGCGCAACCAAACAGTCAATGCGGAGCTCTACGTTCAACAACTGGACCGACTCAACGAAGCAATTCAGCAAAAAAGACCAAATAGGCGAAATGGCGTTCTTCTGCAACACGACAATGCCCGTCCTCACATCGCCAATATGACCAAAGCCGCGATTCAAGAATTCGAATGGGAAGTGCTGCCTCATCCTTCATACTCTCCAGACTCGGCGCCGTCAGATTTTCATCTGTTTTGATCGCTTTTGAACGCTTTGCACGGTGTATCGTTCAATAATGACGTGGAATTGAGGGCTTGGTTGGACGAATTCTTTGAGTCAAGACCGGGAGATTTCTATCGCCGAGGCATCGAAAAACTTATTGAATGATGGGAGGAAGTCGTAAACAACAACGGAGAGTATATTATTGATTAAATCGTTGTAGTTTTTTTGTTTAAAATAAATTTGAAAAAAACGCTCATGAATTATTCCTCAACCCAATATATATATATATATATATATATATATATATATATATATATATATATATATATATATATATATATATAATATAAGCTCTTATATATATAATATATAAGAGCTTATTTTCAAAAAGCGGTATGAGTAATTTCATTTTCATGTGCCAACTTAAATTAAAAAATTTACTCAACTTGAAAAGTAACACATGACTTATTTTAACAGACAATTATCTAAAAAATAAACAACTAATTAATTATAAATAAACTAAAAAATATTCACAAAATGCGTTATACGTTAATTATTTTTTAATTAAATAATATGTAAAGCTACCATAAAATCAAAATTGTTCATACCGCGCTTTGAAAAAAATCTCTTCATATGATTGCATCATTTATACATTATAATATAATTTATACATAATATATAAATAAATAACTGTATATACAACCCATGATGGAACAATTATCAAATTGAATAAATCAAACCAGGAAGGAGGCCTTGGCATCAACATAAGCAATAATCTAAAATGGAAAGACTACATCACAACAATAACTAAAAAAGCTTACTCAAAACTAGGTACACTAAAGCGGACATTTAAATTCTCGTCAACTAACTTGTGTACTAAACTATGTTAATCTGAACTAGAATTTTGTGCACCAGTTTGGAATCCACATCCACACAGACATCCAGACAGACAATTCCCTCACTATACTGGCAACTTATTTACACCTAATAACTAAAATCAAATTTCTTTTAAGTAAAAATTGTATAGATTATAGAGTATAGGATATAGAAAATTGGAAAATATCTTTAAACGATAAATAACCAATCTAAATTAATAATATTAAAATAATCAACCAAAATATTATTTTATGCGCTAAGTTTATATATGAATTTATCTACTAATAAAAATTTTTCTGAAACGTCTTTTAAACGTCTTTGAAGCGACTTATTTCTAAGGTAATTACGACGTCAACAGGACGTCTAAATATGAAAGTCCTGATAACGTCTTTATGTAGATGTCATATAAGTTTCATATAAGTTTTCCAGCTCCATTAAAGTTATATATTTATAGTTATAATACTTAAAATAATTTTAAAATAATTTTTTTATTTTAGTTCCACTTTCACAACTACATTCTCATTTTTTTAAAACCTGATCTCATACATATGACATATATACGATTATTATTTATGACATACATATGACATATATACATTTATGGAAAGGTCTGTGAGACCTTTCCATAAATGTATATATGTCATATGTATGTCATATTTACGCCTATTAAATTTCTTTGAGTTACGCTTTTGACCAAATATTTTAAGTTTGTATCAAAATATCTCATTATTAAAATTTATAAAATTTTCGATATTTTAACATATTAAACGGATTAAATTTAGAATCGCCCATATAAACGATCAAACAAACAAACAAAAATTTAATATTGGCCACCCTACATCCCATTGTGCACTTCTTTAAAATAATTGAAGAAAAGAGTTAAACCAACAGTTTTCTTTTTTTTTTAATATTAAAGTGCTAAATTTTAAAATCTAAACTAAATATTACTTGACATTTAATTGTAGCATTTCTTTTTTTTAAACCATATTAAAAGAAGGTTTTTTAATGTGTTTAAAACACTAAAACGAGGCTTTAAATGTATTTAATTTTGAATAATAAACTTAATTAACTTTTGTTTATCCAAATGTTGAACTTTTCTTGTGGCCGAATACATTTCTCTACATTCATTGTCTTTAATAAAGGATTTGTTCGAAAATTAATACCATTTCTTAATTTATCACAAAGCATGCAAAAAAAACTAGAGCTATCTAACTGCCAACGTTTTTTCCACTTAAAAAATGAGTTGTATTTTGTAGAATTTGAACTTACATCTAAAATATAATTAGCCAAGGTTTTAGGAGAATCAAAACTCATAGCATCGATATATGAGCCTGGAATTGCTAATCTTGGATCAGAATAGTTGGATCCTCCTAGAACTATAGGTATTACGTCATAATCAAGTCCAGTATTCCAGTACTTTTCTGTGATATAACCGTCACATAAAAAATTCTCGGCAGAAAAATAAAACTTAAAATCGCGTAGGTCTTCATAACAAGGTCTTCCTCGACATTTTGATGAAAAAAGTTTTGGAAATCTTCCCGCACACCCACCTGAAACCTCTATATCAACACCATATGATACTAACTTTAGTGCAAGTTTGTTTCTAGCATCACCGTTACAATTACTCACGGCCCAAGCAACCATTCTTGTTTTGTTTAAAAAATAGTCTTTGTTAAAGCTTTCATCAACTTCTAACCGTTTTTTATGATATCTGTAAGGGAACGGTATATCAGTATCGACTCCATATGTTGCGGAAGCATTAAAATACTTGTCTATATCATTAACACCTGGATTATTGTATATAGACTCCATTGTAAAATAAATCCATAGTTGGTCTTTTCCTCTCAGGTTATTAAGGTGTATCAACTCTTGCATGGATGGCATGTTGCGCGAGTGAAACATTACCACATCACTACTCTTAAATTGTTCCTTATTATTTGTTACTTGGAAGCTAGAAGTGTTGAAACCGCATTCAGATGAAGGGTAGATAGGAAACGGATCGCCAAAAAAAGTTGTGTATGTCAGTATAAGAAGTTTTCGGCTTTGAATTGATAAACCTTTAAAACAAAACAAAAAAACTTAAACAAACAAAATTAAAAAAAACTAAACATTCAAAAATATGTAATATATTAACAGTATTCACTAGAAAAGGGTAAAGCAAGATGAAGACCGCCTGTGCATTTGTTCAAGCTAGGTAGAATAGCCATGTTTCATTCCTTTATTATAATATTAATAAAACTTTGATGTTTTAAAATGTTTCCAAATCGTTGTGATTTTAATTGATTTTATATTTCTCGTATTAATTGAATAATATTTAATTAATTATGCGAAAGTATTAATTTTGTTAACAAATCGTTTAACGGTATTCTAAAAAGAGAAAAACTGATACACAAAATGAATTTTATTTCTAATTAATTTGCAAATCTTTAGGCAAGATAAAAAACCTCTTATTAATTGGTTAAAAAAAACAATGAGGATTTTTTTAATTCTTAGTTGATGAAATATTTGAATATGATCTTTGATATACTATTATGTGTATAACTATTATATGTACTTTAGGAAAACAATTAATGACTCAGAGTAAACAAAATATTCATAATGGCAAAACCTGGTGATCCTTTGCAAATTTTAAACTTATTTCTTATTCTAAAACGATTTTTGTTATATTAACTTAAAAGTTTACTTAAAGTTTAAAAACAGAACAAAAAAAAAAGTTAAAAAAAAAGTTTAAACAATAGTATAAGTTTCGAATGCTGATTTTCGATACAATTTTTATTGCATAGCTCAACAATTAAAACTTGTTTTACTTCTTCGTTAGTAGCAAAATCAAGTGTTCTTTATTTTCATGATTTATAAAACTTAACTTTGAGTTAATGTTGAGTTAAATCTGAGGTTGTGTCATTTTGTCTAATTAATAATTTGCTAAAATTTGTTAAAAGATTTTAATAGAAACTTTGACGGTTTGATTAATTTTACCATAATAAAATTGTTGTTTTTTAAACTGTTCCATTTCATTTGTCCTCAATACGTTGGTGCATATAATACACTGGTTCTCAATAGGTACTGTATTTTTTATATTTTGTTAATTTCCGTGGGAATTAATTAACTGAAAATAAATGAACAATTCATTGATTCTTAATAAATAGTTATCAGTCTTTACCCACGTCTTTACCCATGTCTAGCCCAGGCAGCCGCTGCGGGGCCAGGGCGTTAAGAGAGGCCAGCTAGCTAGATCAAATTTTGTTTTAATTAATTAAAAAATTTTTTTTTAAATGAATTATGAAAATTAAATATAGAAAGTAACAATTTACTCTTTGTATTGCTTTTTTAAATCGTGAATCTATTAACAAAAAACAAAAAAAAACAAATTATTTTCTTGAATACATGTTGGAAAAAGAAAATATTCAGACAGACTAGAATGTTGGATAATCCGTTATGGAATCCGTGGTTCTTTAGAGTTACTAGCTGAATACAACCCGTTTCTAGATAAAGATAAAAACATAAACCAAATAAAAAGAATCGCTTTCTAACTATAGGCTTACATTTAGTTGAGTTAAGCGAGCTACTTGGCGTTGATCAACTCACTTCTGTTGTTCGGTATATAACACCCAATGAAAAACAAGTGGGCAGATGATATGTTTAATCTTGTCCAAAAGACATTAGAGATGCACGGCATCAACATTATTGATTGCGGTGGGCAATCGTGCGACAATGCGTGCAACATGTTGGGGCTCTAAACTGGGTTTCAAGATTTTAAGGTTTCAACCGTTTCAAGAAGCTACATCCACTACCTGATTATGTTCCAAGAATTCTTACAATCTGGCTAATATTAAAGCAGCTGAACCTTTTGCGATAATATGCTTGTTGTTAATGGACTGTTACGAATGAAGTTTAAAAGAGTTGATTTATCAACTACTTACTTAAAAGTAGCTTTTTACCTTTTTCAGAGATGTTGTTGAAAGTATCCTGGATAAAGATTTTTATTTTTTTTAATTCTAAATTAAAAAAGTCATTGGAATATAATCCTCATCAAGGTTTCCTTTTCGCTTGTTAACAGTCACGATTACACCATATAATCAGCCAACTACACCAGGAAAAATATACTTTTATAAAGTTCATCTTCAGGTAGATAGTGATATGAAGCAATCCTTGATCATCTTAAAAACCAGTGTTCCTAACATGTGCTCACCTGAACAATATACTGCAAAATATATGTTACGTGCAATTTAATGGAAAACCTTTGCTTAGGATTAGAAATTCCAGATGACATGAATTTTGAGTACAATGATGAAGATGATATACACGATGTTTAGGCTGAATTAACACAAGTCAACCAATTTGACTTGGCATTGTACAAAGAACACTAATTGCTTTTAAGTCGAAATTGTTGTTAAGTTAAATCTTTTATGTTTTATATATGACTTGTTTAGGCATTATGCAAACTCCAAACTTGTTCATGCGTATGTCAAATTAGCATACAAATTATTAATTATTTGTATTTAAAAAAACGCTATTTTCGTGATATTTATGATTGAAAAAAATGAAAGTTTTTATGGTTTTTGTTAATTATACGTTAAACAATTGTCAATATTCATCTGCCCTTTATAACCATTTTGTAGATCAATACTGAACTCCTCTCTCTCTCTTTTTTTACTTAAAATTTTTATAATATTTTTTACTAAATAAACATTGAATAAAAAATATTTAGTTTTTATCGCAGAGTTTCATAAAAGTATTACTGTCATTTTATCAAAGCTGTAAAATATTAATTAGTAATAATCCCTAATTTAAATTTTTTAGAATATATATAAATTATAGAAAGTTTATTTTATAAAATTACGAAAACTTTGTTAATTAAAAAAAAAAATCAACTTGATTGTTTTTTTTTTTTGCGTAAGTTTTTTGTATTGGTAAGTATTGGTAAATACCAAATAGGTTACGAAAGTTACGAAAATAACGCTGAACGTAGGGTTTCCGTAACCATAGTTGAACAGCGCAAGTGTTACGAAAGTTTGGTGAATACACACCCCATGCGCAAAGTTTAATAAAATTGGTAAGAAAGGAGGCGCGAACTTCTACTGAAATGCTCTTCTTGATATCAAAAACTAATATTAAATAAAAAATAAAAAAATATTATTGAATTAAAAAAAAAAAAGTTGGTTCATAATAATAATAAAGATTTTTTTTCAGAATGGGAGGGGCGCATAGGAGGGTGAGGGTTAAGAGGCCACAACCTTTATTTCACTAGGGGCCGGAATAAGCTAAAAACAGGCCTGATAGTTATCGTTCATATTTTTGTTAAATTTGTTTTCAAAATTTGTTAGTGTAAGATTCTTAAAATAATAATACAGTATCATCTATTGAAATATATTTATCTCGTGTACATTCATTATTTTCATGTCCCTTATTAGCGGTTTTGTATGATTGAAATTTTTTTTTCTGTATATGATTCAGCTACCATGTTTTTGCATGCTGAACATTTTTTTTTTTAACAAAGCAATGAATTAAGCTGATTTAGATAAGTTTTAGATTTTGATTGTTCATGTATGGTCTAATACAATCGGTCAAACCGACTGAATTAGATCTTTAATTTACTTCGACCTTTTTTATTCCCCACTTTAAATTCATTTCGCTTAAAAGACAAGTAAATAAACGCGGCGGAGGATATTCATATATGCGAATGAAAATATTGTTTATTAAGTTAGGAATGATTTAAGTGCTTCTGATGGCGATAAAAAAAATTTGACTATTAAAATAATAAACAATCAATCAAAAAACATTATTTTAGGCTGTTGCTATCGACGACACGACGGCGTTAAAAGAACTTGAGGATTTTTTTTTAACAAAATATTTTTAAAAAAGGTAATACCTTTTTAAAAAATATTTTATCAAAGAAAGCAAAATGAACTTTATCATTGAGAACCTAAATATGAAAAATTACAAAAGTTACACAAGAAGATACATTTTGAGGGCCCCTAAAAATCGGAGGCCATAGGCTGGAGCCTGCCTTGCTGATGCGTTACGGCCGCACTGATAGATTTGCTCATTTTTGATTCAATTAATTTATATGAGGAAGTCAAGATAGGTTTTTCCCAATAACAATTGGTAAAAACTTTTTAGATTCTTTTTTTTAAACTTTTTTATGAGTTATTATCAGATCAGGTAATTTAAGAGGTAAATTTTCTTTTCTCTTTTTTTAATGAAGTTATATTTATTGAGTTTTGTTTACATTAATTGACTGCTTGTTTGCTTTATACTCGTTGTTAACCATTTTTTTAGCTCTATATTTATATCTACATATAACTGAAATATATATATATATATATATATATATATATATATATATATATATATATATATATATATATATATATATGTATATATATATATATATATATATATATAAATATGCGTCAGATCAGATTATCCTGCTACTGATAACATGTAAACCAGTACAACCTGCTTCATGTCCTGCTGCCTTGTAGAATGATACGCTTTTTTAGACAAAGGCTAGGAAAAGTTAATTTCGACTTAAAACATCCCCTGCTTTGAAATCTTTCGTCTTCCTGCTGATAAATGTGCTTTCTACATAACTTCTTGGATTCAGGCTGACATGGAATCTTTCATTCCTCTCGACAATTCTAAGTCAAGCCTCACTCTTCTCTTTCGTTTTTCTTACATTGTGCTGCGGCAATTTCCAATCGAAACCATTACTTCCATATCTATTAGCAACTATATAACAACTGTCAAACAGGTTGATCACTCCAGCTTCTGTATAACTCCAGCTTCTGTATCTAAAGTGATTTCCTGCTTACCCGTTACAATATACCCGTTGAAGTCTTTCAGAAGTATCCTCCGGAGCTGTTGCATATACTTTCAAAACTATTTAACAAGTGCTTATCGGAGTCTTGTTTTCCGGAATGCTGCAAAACGGCATCTGTTATCCTTATTTTCAAAAATTCTGTAAAGCGATTTGACTCGTCTAACTACCGTCCCATTAGTCTTCTTACTATCATATGCTAGGTTTTTGAATCTTTAATTAACAACTGACAGTAATAACCGGTAGATTTAATCGTGCATTAGATAGAGGTGGAGAGGTTAAAGGTATCGCTCTTGAAATTTTAAAAGCTTTTAATTAAGTTTGGCATGCTGGTCCTTGCCATAAGCTTTCTTCTTACGGTGTATCTGGTAACATCTTTAAGATTATTGAGTCCTCCCTTTCCAATCATAGTATAAAAATTGTCCTCGATAGACAGCACTCTTCTTTATATCCTGTAACATCAGGGGTTCCTCACGGTTCTATTCTTGGCCCTATACTCTTTTTTTATTTACATTAACGATCTTCCAGATATTCTCACATCTAAGGTCGCATTGGTTGCTAATGATAGTAGCATTTATACTTGTCTTGATAAAGAGGCAACACTCTCTGATTGCTTGGAGGGGGCATTTGAGCTTAAAAAGGATCTTACTTCTGCTACACTTATACTACTCATCAATTCCAAATCTATAACAACAAACAATAGCTACTTTTGGTTGAATCGTCGAATCAGAGATACATTAGTACTTAACTTTTCTACTACTTATATATATGTAAAATTTACACCTAAACAAATATACATAAACATATAAACATGCTTGTACATATATACCCCCACAGACATACATGCATATATACATACAATATTACACGAACATAACCCTCTTTCTCCCCACCCTCACACACACACACATATATATATATATACATATATTTAACATATATATATATATACATAACATGTATATATATATATATATATATATATATATATATATATATATATATATATATATATATATATTTATATATATATATAAATTATAAATTATGTTAGTGCATTCAACAAATAGAGTGCTCAATGTTCTAAAAGAACAGAGCAATAACAAATTAGTAAAAACACTTATCTAATTTTTGATTACTTCAACACTGTGTTTCACCATCAGTAGGTTCATCAGGAAGAATGTCTAAACATAAAAAAAATTTCAAATTATAGAAATATTATTTCACAGGAAAAACAATTCCCAACTTCCTGTGAAAAAATATTTCTATAATTTGAAAATTTTTTTATGCTTAGACATTCTTCCTGATGAACCTACTGATGGTGAAACACAGTGTTAAAGTAATCAAAAATTAGATAAGTGTTTTTACTATTTTATATATATATATATATATATATATATATATATATATATATATATATATATATATATATATATATATATATATATATATATATATATATATATATATATATATATATATATATATATATATATATGATTTTTTGACGAGATTAGATAAAAATAACTACATGATTTTTTAACGAAAAAAACAATGTATTTTTTACCTGATGATTGGTAAACGCATGAAACTTTTAGTAGTAAAAATTATGTAGTTATTTTTATTTAATCTTGTCAAAATATCAATTATATAGCTCTGATATCATTCATCGAGCACTCTTGCTGAATATATGCTCACAGTAAAATTAAACTTACTTTAATTTTGCTGTGAGCATATATTCTTATATATATATATATATATATATATATATATATATATATATATATATATATATATATATATATATATATATATATATATCACCCCATTTTTTTTATATAACTTATATAAATCTCTCTATATAACAATGAAAAGGCGAAACGGTTTTTTTAATTTACCGAGTACCATCCTGTTACTTTTTTTTCTCTACTTCGAGTACTGTATATATATATATATCTATCTGTATATATAACTATATACAGTACATACATTAACTATCTTATTGCCTATTTTGCTAGGGAGTGCCACTACATCGACTGAGGGCTTGGCATAGAGCGGCAATGTGTGTGTGTGTCTATATATATATATATATATATATATATATATATATATATATATATATATATATATATATATATATATATATATATATATATATATACATATATATATATATATATATATATATATATATATATATATATATATATATATATATATATATATATATTTCAGAAAAGCAGCTTGCATTGTAAAAAAAATTAGGAGTGGCGCCTAAATACTGTTGTTTAATGTAAAAATTAAATTTCTTCACCACTATTTAGCAGAAATTGTTTTGTTTCCCTGCGTGCGCTAGAAGCGCTAATTTTGAAACGTATCTTAAAAAAGTGTTTACATTGCGGTAAAGTGGGACAAAAAAAATGAAATATTTATGTCCCACTTCTTCCCGTCACCACTTGATTATTTTGATTGGTGAAAGCTCTTAAATATTTTTATGTCGATAACGTGATTTTATGATTTTATCAGCTTCTATTTAATAATTTGTGTTTAAAATGCTGTATTAAATTTATTTATCCCACTTCTACTCTCACTTGTCCCACTTTACCCCAATAGTACAATTTCTCAACCCGCAAAAATTTATATACTTAGTTATAACTGGCTGGAATCCTTAGGGGATTGAATCGGTGCCAAAAAAGTTTATTCGTAAAAACTTGTTTGGTTCAGTTTATACATCAGATAAAAAAAACATTGCCCTAAAAAAAAAATTTACGTGTCCAACTTTTCCCCACTCCGCCTTTCAAAATCAAATGTTTAAATTTATTATTGTACACAAAATTTAAAGTCAAAATTTTATCTACAGTGTGATCCAATAAATCTTGCAGTTCCATAATTTTTGCATATGTGTTCGTAATTTCTATTGCTAAAGATGGTGGATAGCAGGTCTGTTTAAAATCTTTCAATTTGTAATATTGTGGGAATAAGGAACAGTTTTTTTTGTCTGTCAACTTCCTCAAGTATAAATATTGTGATTTAGTTAAATCAAAATCAACAAAGACGCTGTCATACGTCAGCAAAACGTTTGTGTTTTCCATAAAACTCAAGATACAGATATTTTTTTTTTTGGCAATCCTGAATGTTTCCGCTTTGTTTCTGTTTCTTCTCCTATTGAACGTAATGCCTGAAAATATGCATTAAAGATGTACTCGAATCCAATTTCCTTCTCTGAAAAAGCTCTATAAGACATGGGCCTTCTACGTTTTTTAAATGATGTATATATCGCGGGGGGTGGGGGGTGGGGGGTTTATGTTATTGCGTTTTCCGATTTCGGTAAAAATACTATATTCAGAATCTAACCAATTACTGTTGCCAGATAAAAAAAGATTCCATTTTCCGTGACGCCTTAGCCCATTGTTTATTAAACGACAGAATATCACTAACGATGAAACACAACCTATCCTGAGAAACTTGATAATTTTCTTTTATAATTATTGATAGTGTCTCAATTGACCTTTCTCCATCAATAAAGGAAAGTTATAGTTACGTTTCAAACACTTAGAGTTGTCATTTTAAAAAGCAACCAAAGTATTTAATTTCTACTGTAAATTTGTTGTAGTGATATAAATTTTTCAACTCTTTATATATTATTTTTTAAATAATGCAGTGCTTAAAAATTGCTGATAACATTTTTTCTACAAAATGCAAAAATAATAGAATGCATGTCCATCAAAAATAATTCTCAATAATAATTGACAAAAAAACATAGACATAGCTATTGTTATAAACAGAAATAGCCTGAAACCACGATAAGAAGCGGTTTTCTGTTTTCTGACTTCTATCACTTTTTTATCTATAATTTTGGAAACTGCAGGTATCCGCTGCTGATTTTTAATAAATCATTTTTATAGACACCTGAGCAACAAATCAATTATAAAAATGAATCGTGGGGAAGCGTGGGTGACTGCTATAAAATATGGTGAACATTTTTTATTTTCTAGCTCATTTTATAGTTCAATTAACTATTAGTAAACAAAGCCATATAATTAAAGATATGCATTTTTTCTAAAATTTCCATAACATGATGCTTCTTAAAATGTACAACACTTTATACTTATTCATATAAAGTTTTATAGAAAATGACTTGTAAAGTGTTGAAGCAAATAAGGGTGGAATGCAAGAAGCGAACTTGAGTCAAGTTCGACTTGAACTTTACTTTGTAACACTAGCGGCAGTGTATTTTTTGTGGGGACAACCCATACTCTGCCGCTGTTGGTTATAATGTAAACTTCAAGTCGAAATTGACTCAATTTCGCTTCTAGCATTACATCCTTAGTTTCAATTGATTTTTTACAAAAATATGAAACACTAGGGCTTCAAAAATTATCTTTTTACATAAAATTTGATGAAATTCCTACCTTATAGTTAAAAATTAACTATTAAACTATAAAAAAAAATCGAAATATAATTTCAGTAGTGAAATTTCAATTTCACTACTGAAATTATATTTTTATAAATTTTACTACAAAAACCGTAATTAAAATTAGTCGACTAACATTTTAGTCTAACTAAAATTACTCGACTAACTTCTTAGTCTATGTTGCAAAATATAGAGTGGCAATTTTATAATAATAATAATTATTATTATTACCAAAAACCAGTTATTAATAATACTCCGATTCTTGTCTTCCTATGTCATTAATCAGTTACACTTTCGTGAACGAAAAAAAACGAGAGCGAAAATTAAAGGCTTTCGTTAACTATCGTTAACGAGGTTAAGAACAAAAACTGAATAAAAACAATAATTTCTATTTTTCGATCGGAATGAAAACAGAAATTGAGTTATTACATAATTTTCGTTCATATGGAACGAAAAATAATTTTGTTCTAATTTGAAAAAATTGAATTATTAGAGATATACTTATTATAATATGTCACTCGCGTAAAATTCGCATATATTATTTGTACTGTGTAAAAACTAAATAAAAATTATTATGGAACAAAAATATTATTCACCTTTATTTGAAATTAATCGGAAGTATAAAGATTTTCTAAACTTAGATGTCTTTGTCATTAATTTATTATTTTAAATTTCAATGAAAAGCTGTTTAGAATCTTTTAGCGTTTTTTCAATTTATAACAAATTACGAAACATTTTAATTGAAATCAATTTTTTTAGAAATCGGCCATGCCATATTATTTAAAGGTATGTTTTATATAGAATTTGTTTCGGATTTCCTTTAAATAACACCTTGTTTCATTAATAATGATAAAGAGATAATGCGTAATTTAATTTAGATCTACACAAATAAAAGCACAGATATTTAATTAAAGTTTTTAATTGGTTTCAACGTGATTTAATTGGTTTCAAAAGCGTGCAAAAGCGTATGGGGGAGGGGGGAGGGGAGGGTTCAATTTAAAAGTACGTACTTCGATTTTCTAATTTATCACAATTAACCAGCTAATCAATAGAAAAGTTAAAATTCTGACTAAAGATCCTAGTTTGCCAACATAAAAAGATGTATAGTAAAGGCAGTAGAGTTTCCATCTATGCACACACATGCATCGGCGCCCGCAGGTTTTTTTGATGTTCCAGATAGGACACTTTCACACATTGTGCAAACTCCAAACTTAAGTATGGGTATACCTATGCCAAATGAGGAGGCCTTGCAAAAAATTGGGATAGCGGAAGCCTAGGAATAAAAAGGCCCTAAAACGCTTGCCCCTCTGCTCAAACGTGACGGCACTAATGTAGTAAAATTTTCAACTTTACTATCTAAAAATAAACTTAAATTTATTGACAGATTTTAAATTTCGTAGAAAAATTTTGTAAATAGCAAAATTTATGACCATGCAAATTTAAAAAAAAAAAAAAAAAATGTAAATGTAAATTGGTGTAAATTTTGCATGGTCATAACTTTTGTTATTGTAAAGGGGTGGCATTTGTGCCCATGCACACATGGCACAAATGCCACCCCTTTATAGTTTATCTTTATTTGATTCGTCATTAAAACAAAAAAAAACTCAATCGAACTCCGGTATTCGCATTCGATGTCCTTAATATTAACCTCTCGGCCAAGCCAACACATAGTACTTTGTAGATTAACTTTATTAAAGTTAATATTTATATATATATTTGAAGATGTTTTTTAAATTGGTATCCTTTTTTTTTCGATAAACTTTTTTATTGAAAAAAAAAGTTAGGGGGTGGGGTGGGGTTGAAAACGTATGTACTTTAAGGGGCTGGGGACTTAAAAGTACGAATGGTAATATGGGGAAGGAGAGGGGGTTTAATTTCAAAATTTTTGGTTTACGTACTTTGTGGACGACCCCTAATTAGGGGTCATAGTGCTGGAAAGTTTGACACTAATTGACAATGGGGAGGGGGTGTTGAGGCCAAAATGATGTCAATTTAAATTATATTTTTAGTTTTAATGAGCAGATTTTAACGGTATTTACATCTTCTAAATGGTGTAGAAATGATGTTTTGTTTGAGGGAAAATTAATATTAAATGCGGGGAATTTGATATTATATTTTATTAAATTATTTATAATATAATATTATAAATTAATATAATAAGTTTCCCAGAGACATTAAACAAATAACAACTACTAACTTAAAATAAAAATTACTATCGTTTTATTAATATATTACCATTTGACTGCGAATCAAATTATGATAGAAATATTAACTCTTTGTATATAAAATTCACAATCGTTATTCGCTCCCTAGCGGATTATAAAATGTGGTTCAAAGTAAACTCATAAAAGTAAACTTAATAATTTATCATTTTTTGAAATTAAATTGTCGTTATTTCAAATACGAAACTCTAATTGCTGTCTAGTTGATTGTAAAACTTGATGCAATGCAAACACATAAAGTATTGAAAATTCGAAACGCTAATTTCTCCCAAGCGGGTCGAAGAAACTCTTTTAAAAAGCTTGCGCTAATAATGAGCAAAATCATTATTCTGATGTAAACAATACTAATAAATCAATATTAAAATATGGATAAAACCGCATTACTTAACTTATTGATGGTCTCGTATGGAAATACTCATCCAGATAAAAAAAGAAGCTAATATCCAGAAAGAAGTCCATAGTATATGGAATTCATTAAAAGAAGAGAAACTGGTGCATAAAGATCTTGAATCAAGAGTAATGTATTTAATCAATTTGTTTAATGAAAAGGCAATGAAGTTCAAGAGCAAGCAATTATCATTTTGGGCCAATACTCCAAAACAGTCTACCCCCACGTATACTCCACTTGAATTTGACAAGAATCCCTCACAGTTTGTTGAGCCCACCAATGAGCGATCTGTTATTGATGATCAACAAAGTGCATTAACTTTGAGTTTGTTGACCACGAAAAATCAAAAAATGCAAGAACAGTGGCTCAAGATTGACTCAATTCTGAGATTGAAGCTTTAAATTGTGAAGTTACTGGACTGAAGACAAGAAAGAGAAGTGGATTCATTGCTGAAAAAGAAAAAGAAGAAACTAGCTCATCTATGTAAAGAACTAGCCAAAAAAAAGTATGATCAAGCTCAACAGAAGAAAACCAGACAACTGAAAAAAGCTAGAATGGAGGAAATCTGCTTGGAGCATCCAGAAGTCAAAGAAAAACTAAAAATCAGAAAGAAACCTGGTCGACCGTCATTAGAAGTAGATCAACCTCTTCTTTTGAAGGCGATCATGGATATTACTCTCCATGGTTTGTCCGCTGATGAAAGACGTCGGTCAGGGGTTCTTCGGGTAATGATAGCTTAGCTATGTTTGTCAATATTGTATTTGTTAGAATTTTACTCTTAATTAGTATTTTCCCTATTGTAAATATCCTTGAAATGTAAACAACTAATTTCAAGATTTGATTTGAATATAATTTACGAAATAAATCCCGTTTTCTGTAAAAAAGTTAATTATATCCAAATATATTTCTTTATCATTTAGAGCATTAAAACTCTCGACGAATTGACATCCGAGATGAACAAAATTGGATTTGCAATCAGCAAGAGCGCCCTCTATACTCGTCTACTTCCGAGAAGTTACGGAACATTAGAAGGCAAAAGACACGTCAAAACAGTCCCTGTTAGATTGATCAGTCCTCAGAATGAATCTCATTTAAAACATATTGACGGACTCTTTTGCAGTTCAACTATAAAATATGTGGAAGAAGTTTGTTCTATTTTAGGGCCAGATGAAGTGTGTTTCATTAGCCAAGACGACAAGGCTAGAGTGCGAATTAAAATCACAGCAGCCAAAAAACAGGCGCCGTTGTTGATGCATTTGGAGTACCGGGTAACTCTCCCTGACCACGACTGGGTCGTGGCTGCTAAACACAAGCTTATACCATCTGTATACACTGGAATTCCAATCAAAAAAGATGGTCTCGGAAAAACAGATGCTGTTACTTATTCTGGACCTACCTATATTGCTGTTCGATCAGGAAAACACGCATCCTCGACCGCCTTCGCTCATGAATTAGACTTTCAGCGGCTCTTGGATATCAAAGAATTCGACTCTATTGCCAGAGATCCTCAATTTAATATGGTTAAGCCTATCGTTGTGTTTAGCGTCGATGGAGGACCTGACGAAAATCCCAGATATCAGAAAGTAATTGAAATTGGGATTCACCATGTCTTGAAGAATAACCTTGAGGCTCTTTTCATCATGACGAACGCTCTAGGCCGCAGTGCATTCAACAGAGCTGAGCGACGAATGGCACCTCTAAGTAAAGAATTATCTGGGGTGATTCTTCCTCACGAACATTACGGAACTTATCTTGATTCTCAAGGTAATTACATTGACAAAAGTTAATTTGTAAAAATAATAATATAATTTTTAACCTATAATAACCAACATATCTTTTTAAATCAGGCAGGACAATAGATGAAAATTTAGAAAAACAGAACTTTGGTTTTGCTGGACAGGCTTTGGCTGATATTTGGTCTGATCTACAAATTGACGGTTATCCAACCATTGCAGAGTATATTGATCCAGACAAATCAGAGCTAGAGTCAAGAAGCCTTTTATTACAAGATCAACGATTGCCGATTATCTTCGTACAAGTCAATATTTTACTCAAATTGTAAAATGTGAAAATCGTTCTTGTTGTCGGACTATTAGAAGCTCTTACTTTACTCTAATTAGAGCAAGATTTCTTCCGCCACCTGTCCCTGTCAACCAAACGAGAGACGGGCTCAAAGCAGTAGATGTCTCAGAAGGAGCAAAAGAATTGTTTCCATCATCCGTCTTTATTCTCATCGCATCAAACATTGAAAGAATTCTTCCTCGTACTGCCAAAGGATTTCCAATTTTGCCTTATGATGCGTTTTGTCCATCAACTCAGTCTAGCCTAGCTGATAGAATCTGTAATAAGTGCAATATCTACTTTGCCTCTCAAGCTATGTTGACAAAGCACGCTTCTATCCATTCTGCTGCTATAACACTCCCTCTAATCAAAAGGGTCCAACCAGTTCGTATCGCTGCCAAGCGTCAGACAGAATTTTTGGCAGTCATCGCTTTGCAGAAGAGTTCGGAAACTGCTGAATGGTTAGATGAAAATGAAGTTGACGCAACGAATTTGATTGTACCTCAAGAATACGATATCCTTTTAGAGCGCGGAGAGCATTGACTACCTATTGTTTCAATCGATGATCACTTTAACAACCCATGGGAAGGTTATATTAAAGGTATATAATACTATTTGCTTAGTTGATTATTTAATGAGATATCGTCAATTATATAATATAATTTGATGAGATCTACTATTATATAAATGTATAATTTAGTCAGAAAAAAATTAATGGTTTTTAAGCATTTTTATTGTCTTTTAGGGGGGGGGGGGGGAGTACACAAAAACTGACATCATATATAACGGGGGGTTGGCCAAAAATTGACAGAGTTTAACAAAGGGGGGACGGGGAGTCGAAAAATGAGAAAAAACACTGACATTATTCATGGATGACCCCTTAGAAAATAATGGTTTCCTTTTATATACTAAATTAAGGACTGACGAATATTCGTTAAAATTCGGATTACGAAGTTTACTTAAAGGCGAACTTGACTTTAACTTCGAATTCAGTGCCGAATTTGAAATAGAAATTCAGCTTTCAGTTAAACAAAATTTAATTTAACTTTCAGTTAAATTCGAAAATTGTTTTTTAATTTTTATTGAAAAATAACTTTTTTTGAATTTTAATATTTGCTATTTTTTTATATCTTTTTTTTTTCAGAAAAATAATAATCACTATTCATCACTTATTAAATCTTACTTATCGCTTTCAAAAAATCCTCAAAGTAACAAAAAGGGAAATATTTAACATAATATTCTTCACGATCTTTTTCCTTATTAAAATTGACTTTTGAAATTCTCAATTTTTGTTAATTTATAAAAATTTTGATTGCAAACTTAAATAATGCTTATATAATGTGTCCAGGCCTGTTGTATACAAAACTAGTGTTTATATATGTGCATATTATCAATCAAAATTTTGATAATTTAAGAAACATTAACTTTAACTAGATTTCAATTTTAAACAAAATTTTATTAATAAGTGATCAGAAGGAGCAATAACTAAACTTTCATTTAGTTGATTTGCCGTTTCTTTTTCCATCCCCAAAAAGCAGCATTTGTGATTGATTTTATATTTCAGTTTAATTTGAAAAAAACCAAATTAAATATCGGAAATCATGCCTCCAGAAAGTTTAATCTGTGAGCATTTCCTCAAGAATACATCAGTAAACTTTAAATCAACTTGAAAGATTTGCGGAGATATACTAAGCACACCTCAAAACTCAACATCTAGTCTTCACGTTTACATAAAAAGTAAGCACAAAGACATTAACAAAAGGTTTGAGGAGAAAAAAAGAGAGTTGCTGCAGAAGAGCTTGCTAGTACAACAAAAAGATCCAAAAGTGGTTTTGGTCTTTCCATTCAATCATAAATTACAAAATTCATAGTACAAAAAAAAGCTTATGCGGACAATGATACACAACAAGTCAGATTCGACTTCAATCTGACAGCTATGTTTTGCAGAACCAACACTCCATTCAATATTGTCTCCACTGCAGGTTTTGTTGATTTCATCAACTCAATTAACTCTAGGCTTACTGTTAAAGAATCTGCCAGAACTTTATGAAAAAGTTAAGAAATGTGTCATTGCTTACTTTGCTATAGATATTTCAACACTAACTGGTGTATCATTCACTACTATGTGGACAAGCAGAAACAATGGTGCTTTCAGTGCATTAACTTGCCATTACATTTCACAAGAATTTGAACTAAAACCATTCCTTATTAGATAAAAGACACACAGTGGTAGCAATTGCCATTCAGTTGTATGCCTTGATTGACACCCTCAATCTGCTTCCAAAGGAACAAACACACAGGTAATTGCTTAAAATTTCAACTATCACATTTTATTTAACTTCGTATTAACTTTTTCATGAAGGGCTACCGCGAGCTGTCACACTGCCTGGGACAGTAACAGTGATCGGCGCCCTTATTTATTATAAATTTCCCTATATTATAGTTGAGAGACCTTTTTTTTTTAGGTACCTTTACTTCATTTGGCGCCACATGGATATCTACCGCCCGGGACAAACTCTGGCTACACTAACTCAGGATGATCTTAGCTTCAAATTGAAATCTAAAAACACTTCTGACTTTCAAGCACTACTAGAAAAATATCGTTTATCATCATTAGTAGCAAAAGAAACTAATGTTTTTTAGTGGTGGAAGAACATGGTACCACAATATTCAAAGCTGGCATCTGTTGTCAGAAAAATCTATTCCATTCCAGTTTCATCAGCTTCTTCTTTTCTGCAGATGGACAAGTTGTCACTTGAACCCAAACAACTTTTAACAGCAACAATGTAGAAAAACTTGTCTACATTACACAGAATTATCCTGGAGTGCAAAAAAAAAAAAAAAAAAAATTAAAACTGTAAGATAAAGTTCAAGGCTTTAATTCGTATTATTTTCTGCAATTCACTAAAAATCAATCTATTTGAATTCTTTAAATATTAACAAATGTTAATTTGGCTAATGTATGATAAGTTAAGCTAATGCAAGATTATGCATAATAACGCAGTCGTGTCTCAGTGGTTAGAGTTCTGGCTCAGATCCCAGAGGTCCAAGGTTCGAGACCGACTCTAATAATAAACGACATTGATAAGAAAGAAGGCGTTAACTTCCAAGTTAATGCTCCTCCACGGTGCTCTGCGGTAAAACCGTTAGGACTTCTGTTAGCACCTTAATAACTACAAAAAAAAAAAAAAAAAAAAAAAGTTTGTCAAAATCCAACATAAAAGCCCAAATTTCTTTTTCATTTAAATGTGCTTTTTAAATCCAATTACGACTCTCAGTTATATTCGGTTAAAAGATCCAAATTCGTCTTCCAGTTAAATTTGGTGTATATATATGATCTAAATTCGTCTTTCAGTTAAATTTGGGTCTTAAAAAGTTGTTAAAAAAATATCTTCACACATGAAGAAACCGCGCGAAATTTTAGTGCTAAAATAATAAAATTAATTTTTTCATAAAGAAAAATATGTTAGCTAAAACATTTCTTTTCATTTCTTTTTTATTTTTGTTTGAAAAACAATGCATAGAAACATTTAGTTTTGACTTTATTTAAAGATGCCATTTTTGAGTAATATAAGCATGCTCAAATTACGCAGTGTTTTTCATTGAAATTACCTAGTTTAAAGTCCTACAATAGCAGTGACTTTAATTGCTTTTTGAATAAAAACAAAATTTTAATATTTTAACAATAATAAATTATTTCTGCAATTTAAATTCAAAAAATTTGAAATTTTATTGTTCAAAGGTTTGAGTTAATAAAATTGAAAAAATAACAAATCAATTTTTTTTTTGTGTGTGTGGAAAACATAGTATTGTTTCAACAATACTATGTTTCAGTGGCTTAAAATTTTATCTTTTAATTGTAAGTTTTGCTAATAACGTATCATTATATTCCAAAAATTAGTTCTAATTGTCAATTTGGTGCTTTTTTAATTAATTAACGTTATTTTTTTGAGCTAAATTAAAGTGCTCATATTACCAAGTGGTCTTGGTAATATAAGCTCTTTTGCTACTTTTTTAAAAGCTCTGTGTTTTTAAGAAAAAATTTCGGGTACCTCAATATCTAATTGGATCATATGCAGGAATCCAAAAAAAAATTTTATTTGCACAAATTTTGTATCGAGCATAATTAGTTTTGAAAATATTCGAATTTTTGTTTAAAGTCCTCTTATTACCTTCATCTACATTAAATATATAAAACTTTCAGTGCATGAACAAAATGTTTTAGAGTTTGGCATAAAAATCAACATGTGCTTCTGATATTGTATTGTATTTCAACAACATTTTTATGTACACCTGCTACTAGTGCACCAAGTGACCTCTTTTTTTTCTGACGCATTCAAAAACTTGTGTGCAAAACGTAACAGGGTAACAGCCAATTTGCACACTGTTTATAAAGAGAGGCAACAATTGCAAAAACAGTTGTCTTTGACATAGCGACAAATAAAATAATCAAATTTAGTTTAATGCGTTACTATGATAATTTGACTGAGCCATAAGAATCATTATTAAGATAGTAACAAAATTGTATTCAAACGCCTTGATTAAGCGGCCTCGAGTGTGGCAGTTTTATGTTATATATTATTCTTTATATATATTATTATATATTATTCTTCATCTTGTTTTAGCAGACCAACTTTAGCTACACGGAAATATTAGTTGACTAATATTAGCAAACTAAAAATTTAGTCGATTAATTTTAGTCAGACTAAAAAGTTAGCCGACTTATTTTAGTTAGACTAAAAAGTTAGTCAACTAATTTTATTTAGACTAAAAAGTTGGTCAAATAATTTTAGTTAGAATAAAAAGTTGGTCGACTAATTTTAGTTAGACTAAAATGTTATTCAACTAATTTTAGTTAGATAAAAACTAACCTTAACTCTCATCTCTAACTATTTTTCACAGTGCGATGGTCCTAACAAGCAGCAGATGATCTGAAAAAAAAAAGTCCGTATTCGTTTTTTTTTATAGAAGTGTACAATTTTACAATAAGAATTTATATAGTATTGAGCATTATTCGTTAACTCAAAACAAAGATTTTCTTTGATCCCTCCAAGGGATCAAGGAAAAACTTTATTTTGAGTATATATATATATATATATATATATATATATATATATATATATATCACACACACACACACACACACACACACACACACACACACACACACACACACACACACACACACACACACACACACACACACACACACACACACACACACACACACACACACACACACACACACACACACACATATAATAAATATGGAAGCGTATAAAGTTTTAACTTTTTTTAAAAAACCGCAATAATAATGACTAGAAAGTTTTTCTAATTAATAGTATTTTTGTTTTTGTTTATTAAAAACATATTTTTTTAAAATTCACTAAGCAAAGCTACATCGACTATCTTATGGCCTGCTGCTATAAGGGAGTGCCGCTATATCGACTGAGGGTTTGGTTTGGGCAAGCAATCTATAATTAAATACAAAAACTTTACTTAAGTTTTAAATTTTTTCTGGTCTGGTTTATTAGCGTTCTCTTTGAAACTCTAATTTTCTAATTGGAAGAAACTAATCGACTACAATGCAAAACTATATAGGTTTTTTTTTCTAATCTGTTAAAAAAAAATCAATTTAGTTTTAAAAATCTATATTCATAGCTAAAGTAGTTATAAATAGGTAATATATACGGTTAATTCCCGTTAATAGTTAATTGGTTCCTTGGAGGTTCCAGTTAATGGCAATATACTTTACATTATATATATATATATATATATATATATATATATATATATATATATATATATATATATATATATATATATATATATATATATATATATATATGTATATATATACATATAGTGCCGAGTAGCACAAAACTGGAGGCGTTAGAACAAAGTTAAAAATAATTTTTTTTAAATGTAAAAATTGGGCTTAAAAATTTTTGGGATTGTACGTGCATTTGTACAATCCCAACTCGTATTCATAATTCGTATTAATAAATGTAAATATTCACTAATGCTCATTTTCTTGATCACTATAAAAAGTTATGAGATAAATATTTTATTAGTTATTTAGGTGATCTGTGCGAAGTCCTTACGCTCTTATCATGTGCGAAGTCCTTACGCTCTTATTACTTAAAACCGCGGATTAGCATTTAACCAAGAAGTTTACTCCTCCTTTCTAACCAATGACGCTTTAATGGGCAGGCCTAGCTTTGAACCACGGATATTCCGTTTTGAAGCTAGAACTCTAGCGTTACAGGACGATTGCATAAAAGCTGGCATTTATTATTTCTTTGAATATATCATATTAGGCCCGTAGGAACAAAAATACTTCTGGGTAGGTCAAATAGTAGTAAGTAAAAATTTTTTTCAAAGGAACTTTATCCGAAAATACGGATAACAAGTTAGGTCTTTTCTAACTTTTTTTTTTTTTTATATATTAATTTGCAATCGTTTGCTTTTTTCTATTAACTAATTTTAAATTTATTTAAAAATTATTGGGAGGGCGAGTGGGCAAATGCCCCTGCTGACCCCCGGTTGCTACGGGCCAGTATATATATATATATATATATATATATATATATATATATATATATATATATATATATATATATATATATATATATATATATTAGGGTGATTCAGATTGTAATAGAAAAAAAAAGTTCACAAAAAGCATTCTCCTCAAGGTTGCCTGTGTTCCTTTATCACTTAGGATCATGTGTACCAAAAATTAGACTAAAAGAAGCAATTTTAGGGGTTGCCATGTTTTATAAGATGAATTAACCATTGGTAAAAATTTGTAATTCTCTAAAATTTTGCAAATTTGTTTTTTTATTTTAGATATATTTATAACAATATATTTTGAATAGAAATTAATATGGCAACCACTAGATCTTCTGCTGTGGTGTGGCTTGTTGGTAAACCTACACAAACTCTGTCAACTGCCAGACTTCCTTCAAGAGGGGATGTTCTTCGGAGGTTGCTCTTCCATCATATAGAAGAGAAACAAGAAATGAAAAAAAGTATTCAGGCAACAATTGAAGCAGTTCTTGTTATATGGTAGAAAGGAAGAATTCCAACTCAAAGAATTGACAATGCAGCACAAGTGGTTCAACGAAAAAGAAGATGAAAGTTCTAACAAATAATGTTGTATCGTCTCTTGATCGTGTTAATATTTCTGATTGCTGTGCACTCTTCGTGGTCGGAACAGCTGCTCAGGCTCTTGGTCACTCTCTAAAAGATTTATCATTGTCGTACAGCACAATCAGCAGAGAAAGGCGATCTGTTCGTGAAGCGCTGACTACAGCTGACAAGGTTGATTTCTCTCCTGATGATCCACTTCTTCTGCATTGGGATGGAAAGCTCTTACCTGATATCACTGAAGGTCAAAAAAAAGTGGATAGAATTGTCATCCTTGTGACTGGTGGTTGTGTGGAAAAATTGCTGGGCGTTCCAAAGATTGATTGAGGTACAGGTGAGCAACAGGCTGATGCTTACATGAAGGCTCTTAAAGATTGGGAATTTGTTCAGGGATTGATTTTTGACACTACTTCATCCAACACTGGGTTTAACATTAGTGCCAGCACAATAATAGAGCAGAATCTTGACCATAATCTTATATGGATAGCATGCACACACCATGTCTTTGAAGTCATGCTTTCTATCATTTTCATGACTGAATTTGGAAGCAGTGGAGGACCTGAAGTTGGAATTTTTAACCATTTCCAAAAGCAATGGCCAGCAATCAACAAGGAGGTGTTCACTATAGGGATGAAGAATTGTATAACTGTGATTTTTTTCTCAAACTCCGTGAAGAAATGGTTGTGTATTATGGTAAAGCAATTAAAGGTCAACAACCCAGGGATGATTACTTAGAACTCTTGAATTTGTGCCTTATTTTTCTTGGAGGATCAACTGCAACACTAGAGTTGAATGTAAAGTTTCGGGCACCAGGTGCAACACACAATGCACATGGCAAAAGCTATATATTGTATGAAGATATATTTGTTTCAGGATCAATTTGTTATTACTGCAAAGGATAAGAAAGGAATAACAGACATAAGTCTTTTTGTGGCATTTATATACGGACAGTTTTGGAATGAAGCTCCGTTAGCTGAACGAGCACCATTCAATGATCCAAGCTTCTTCAATAAATTCAAAAATATCCAAATTGTACAATTGCAATTAATGCAGCAAAAGCTTTTCATCGCCATCTGTGGTATTTTTCTGAACATCTAATAGGATTGGCTTTCTTTGATTCCTGTGTCGACAACAACACCTAGAGAGACATGGCAAACAACCTGAAACAACAGCCAAAACAGAAATCTCTCAAAAGACTTGATACTGCCACATTCAATTGTCACAGTACATTGTCTTCCTTCGCTACACAACGCACCGCAGAACTTTTCGATCTAATTTTGAAGAATGGCAAAGAAAAACCTGAATTATTTTTAATGAAAGAATCTTCAGAGTGGAAAATGGATTCAACATATCTTGAAATGAAGCACAAGGTTTGTCAAATGAAGGTCGTCAACAATTGCGCGGAGTGAGGCATAGCACTTATAACATCCTTCAACAAAAGCATTACGAAAGATAAAAACCAGAAGCAGTATCTTCTTCGATTGGTTGATCTTCACCGGAAGGAATTTCCAGTTGCATCAAAGTCTACCCTGATGAAGATGACTGTTGAATGATGAAAACGATTGATCTATTATTGCCTAGTGTAATTACATAGTAGTACAGTACTATATTATTGTTTGTTTAACATCAAACATCCACAATATACCACATAATAATAAGTAATTGATAATAAATAATTAAAAAGTAAATTTTTTTTTTTACTTTTTTAATCTCATTCCAAAATGTAACAAAACATGGCAACCCCTAAATATCATCCGATTTGATTCAAATTTTGGAAAATAATTACTATTGTCATATAGAACAAGGGCAAGCTTGAGGACAACTAAAGTTTTGAACCTAAAAATTTTGCATCACCCTAATATATATATATATATATATATATATATATATATATATATATATATATATATATATATATATATATATATATATATATATATTTTTTTTTTTTTCTTGAAGTATATTACGTATTATAATTATTTATGAATATTTTACATTTCTTTCTTTGCTTCTATAGTTATGATAATTACAAAAACTTATAAAGGATATCAATTTAAGAAATCAATATTGTTATACAATATGCCTTTAAAAATGTTTTTCGTATGTCTTTTTTTGATAAAGTTATTTATGATATCATCAAAATCGATGTTGAAAGTAAAAATTAATTAAATCAGAAAACCTTTGTTTATAGTCATCATTTTCAGTAACTTTTGGGGTCCCACAAAATTTTATCCCTGGTCCTTTGTTTTTTCTTATCTACATTAATGATCTTCCTGAAAATCTTATATCTAAAGTGGCTCTAATGCAGAGGACTGCTGACATCTCAACTTAATACTATTTCTTAACAAAAAGTTAACTTTTTTGATCACTTATCATGGTCTTTGTTCGAACAAGCTGTCATCTTTACTTCTATCAACCAAAACTCATTCTCACTTGACTCGTCATCCTCGCTTGGCTCGTCATCCTCGCTTCACTCTTGATTCTCGCTTCACTCGTACAAAGCAGCCTTTTACTCTACCTGATGAAAAACATTCATCGAGTTTTTTTCTCGAATATTAATGTTTTGGAACTCTCTCCTTACTTCATTTTTTCTTATCTTTGTTTTCTTATCTTTGTTTTCTTAACTTTTTTTCTTATCTTTGTTTTCTTAACTTTTTTTCTTATCTTTGTTTTCTTAACTTATTCTTTTCTTAAGACGTGAGTATAGAGCAGCCGTGGCGCAGTGGTTAGAGTTCTGGCTCAGAACCCAGAGGTCCGAGGTTCGACGGCGGCTCCAGCTCAATAAGCGACATTGGTAAGGAAGGAGGCGTGAACTTGTAGTTAAATGCTCTTCCGCAGTGCTCCGTGATAAGGCCGTAAGGACTTCTGGGAGTACCTAAATAGCCTAAAAAAAAAACAAAAACTTATACAACCTAAAACGCTTTAAGTCTATTGTCAACTGTTTCCTTGCTCTTAAATACTTCTCTGTTTTTTAGTAACTACCAGACTATTAGTGGTTGCTTGCAGTCTTGTTGAGAGTGAATTATATAAAATAATCTCAAGCAGGTAATATCACTTGCAGGGCAATCCCATTAGAGGAATACTCCTATATACACGATTTCACGTAGTAACATCTGTATTATCAATTGCTGGCAAGATTGGGTTTGCTTTGTTTTCAAATTCAATAAGAATGTCTCCCTTTATTCCAAACATACTGTACTATAAATATTATAATAATAGAGGCATCCAGGCGAATATTTTGACATCAATTTTTTCTGACTGAAAAAGTTTGCTTGTTGATCGAAAACTATTTAAAATATTGCTCCAATACGAGTATGAAGACAAATTCATAAGTACCTATCTTATTTGAAATACATTTAGCTTCCTGCCTATTTTTTAAGAGGAATCTTAAGCAAACTCATTTAATGGTGTCAAAATTACATTTAAAGAATTGAGAATTGCTTTGATGGCATTCGTGTGAGCATCAAACGCGTTAGAGCACTGTTTTGTTTCCTATGTTTTATTTTAAGATATCTCACCGATGCGCCAAGTTAAAAAACGTATAAAGTAGATTCACGATAGAAAAAAAATTAACTGCAAATAAGTAGCACTGTACAGCAGTTTGTCAAATTAAGTTTAACAAATGCGTTGCCTATGGTATTTATATTAGATTTGATAGTTTGCATCCCTCGGTTTTCTTCAAACATATTTGCGGCGTTATCGTACACTGAACTTTACAACTATTACCATTTAAATAACGAATCTCGCCTAAAAAGTTTTAAAACCTGTTCTGCATCGAGGTGACGTTTCATAGTTAAAAAGTTAAAATATTTTTGACTGGCTTACCGTCCTTACGTTTAACGTATCGATAAAAATGTTATTTAATGTAAGTAATATCTGTAGTTGAATCGACGGAAACACTAAAATAGCAGAATTCTAGTATTACCATGTAAGGAAATATTTCAATTACTTTTAAATACAATAATAAAGTTGAATCCCAGTAATATTATTATTGCTTTACATATCAATAAGTACAAAACTTGTTAAAGACATATAAAATACGTATTAACGGTTTTTTTTTTGACACCTTAAACACGTCTTGTGCCCACTGGAATCAATCCGTATGCGTTTTAATTTACAGAATTGAAATGCGTGGCGATTTATACTGTTATAGATTGCCGTTTCAGTCTTATATATAAGTATCTCTTGTATAGAAATATATTTTTTCAATGAGTATTTTATTTTATTCTAAATGTAAAAAGCAAAGTTAAAATAAATTAAACATAAAAATCAATTTTATTCACCTGACTCAATGTTTTCATATGTGTTGAATGTAATATTTAAGCCTTGGTTAAAGATACGGTAATAACTTGGAATTTTGTAACTGTTTTTGAACGACGAATTTTGTATAAATATCAAATACGTAATCAAAAAACTACAAAAAAATAAAAATAATTTCCATTGAAAGATCTCCATTTTGTTCTAGCTTTACATGTTTTACTGCTCGTATATAATTTTCTTACATAATCAGTTAAATTTCACTGAACAACTATTTCTTTTAATTCAATATAAAATTGACATAAGTAGCATTAAAAAGAGATTATAATAACAATAGATTTGATTTATTGAATAGAATGTAAATCAATTTTTAATGATTTATTATTTAATATGAACGATATAAAATTATAAAACTTATTTTTATATTATAGAGGAAGAAAAAAAACTACTTACACAAACAGAACAATTTAACTATTTAAAAAAAAAAAAGTAACATCAACAAAAATTGGTTTAATAATACTTTCATCTTTATTTTATTATTATAACTTTTATTTCGCTGATTAAACAATTTTACAACTTTCTTATAATCAGGTAAAAAATAAATAACATGGTAAACATAAAAACCTTGATAAAAACGTTTTTAGTTTTTTTATAATATAATATAATATATATATATATATATATATATATATATATATATATATATATATATATATATATATATATATATATATATATATATATATATATATATATATATATATATATATATGTATACACACACACACACACACACACACACACAGACAACTTATTTATATATATATAGATATGTATATGTATATGTATATATATATATATATATATATATATATATATATATATATATATATATATATGTATATATATGTATATGTATATATATATATATATATATATATATATAAATATATATATATATATATATATATATATATATATATATATTGTTATAATCAGTCAGGGACTCGAAGAAGGTAAGGATGATGCGTTTTTCATTACAACCTTTTCATAGAGCCCCTTTAGTCACTCATTAATAAAAAACACTTTAATTTTTAAAATAAATTAAAAATTCTATAAAACAAAGCTCTTTTTTTTTTTTCTAGATTAAAAAATTGAAAAAAAAAAAAAAAAAATTCAAACAATAAAGAAGAAAAAGAAGAAAAAAAACAACAAAAGTCTGAAAACAATTACTGTAAACTAAAATATACATGTCAGGAATTAAGAAGATGCATTTTAGTTTGCCTTTAAAACGATTAAATGCTTTTTAGGTCTTTGATATTTATATTTTGGAAATGATTCCATATTGATGGACCACGGTTTGTAATTAGTAAACTTGACTGCTGTGATTTAATTTTTCCTAGGTGATAGTCGTAGCTGGTATTTGAACGCAGATTATATTTTTCAGAAAATGATATCAAGAAATTATCTGAAAAAAAGCTTAGTAGAAGATTGTTTTTAAACTTACACATAAAAATTAATATCTGTAATGTGTTAAGTTTTTCAATATCTAGAACCATCATGCTTTTCATCACTGGGGCCAGGTTTACTAACCTATTAAAGTAATTAATTGCTTTGCATGCATGGTTTTGCAGACTTTGCAATTTTAGCAATTTTGTTTTATGGCCTTATACAAAACACTTATTACAGAGGACACCTTTGTCCTCTGTAATAAGTGTTTTGTATATGGCAAGAAGACCAATATGGTTTCTCCATGACAAATTTTCATCAAAAAGTACTCCCAAAAGTTTTGTGTATTTTTCATGTTTAATTTTATTTTATTATTAAAAAGTTTAAGCAGCTTTAACGGAAGATTAATTGATTGTTCTTTTTATGAAAAAGAGTAAAGATGATTTTTTCACAACTAGAATGAACCAGAGGTTCATAGAAAATAAATTATCTTTATTATCTTTAGCTTTTGGGAGTACTTTTTGATGAAAATTTGTCATGGAGAAACCATATTGGTCTTCTTGCCTTAGAGGTTGAAATTTTCGAGTTCAATATCCATAGTTTCAAATAACGTCTTTGCATCAGTATGATTAAAAAATAAATGTGTATCGTCAGCATACATAATTGTAGACATTTTTTGGGAGGTTTTATGCATATCGTTAATATATATTAAAAACAATAATGGACCTAGGATTGAACCCTGAGAATCTCCACACGTAATATCAAGGGCTCCTGACTTTTCTAGTAATACAAATTGCTTTCTGTAAGACGAGTAGCTTTGAATCCACTTAAATGTTGAGCCTATTATGCCGTAATATTTTAGCTAAGAAAGTAAAATACTGTGATCAACTGTATCAAAGGCCTTGGAAAGATCAATAAACATTACGAATACCAGTTCATCACTATCAAACGACTTATATATTTCGTCAGCAAGTTTAATAATAGCATGTTCAGTAGAGCAATTGCTTTGTTATCCAAACTGATTTTTGTATAATAAATTGTTTAATGTGGAGTAACGGGTGATGCGGAAGTTATCGGACAAAATAAAAACGTCAATAACTTATTTATACATAAAAAAACAAACTACTATTATATTTTTTTTAAATAAAGCATTTATCTTTTAATAAAAAAATATTATTTTTTATATGAAAAAACGCCACCATCTGCAATTAATCTCAATTTTGCTCTGACGCCTTTCATATGCCACTGTAAAAAGTTTAAATCCATTTCTTGTAGTTTTAGTTTAATGCGATCAATAAAAACTTACTCTGTTGAAGCTTGCCAATCTCCCTCGTAAACCTTCTGTACCAAATGTCCCCCAAAATTTTCAATTGGTCGTGCTTGAGGCACCCTTGGGGGATTGGATTCTTTATCAACGTAAGAGACATATTGGTCCACCCAATTTAGAGAATCTTTAGAATAATGAGAACTTGCTAATTCTGGCCAAAATAAATAGTTAAAGTCTCCATGATACTTGTGAATAAATGGAAGAAGTCGTTTTTTTAAACATTCATTAATATAGATTGATGAATTGATCGCTACAGCCTTGGAAATGCGAAACAATGGCTTGGACATACCACGCTCAGATATGGCTATCCACATTAATAATTTTTTTGGAAATTTCTCTTTTCCTATAAAACGAACACTTTCTGGGCATGTCTTTTTGTTGTTTGTGTAGTATCCAGAATTTCCAGGCATGTTGTCCTCTGCAAAACAAAAGTATTTTTCGTCATCGATGACTAGAAGCGATTTTGTGTTATAGAGTTGGTTGACTAGTTTCCTGCTTCTTTTCTTTGCCTTTATTTGTTGTTCTATAGAGTATTTTGGAGTCTTTTCACGTTTTCTATATTTAATATTTATTTTTTTTTATCTGACGACCTATTGTCGATTGATTTACACCGAATTTAATACCTATTTTTCTCTAACCTACCCCTTTTCGACTGTTGACAAGTCTCGTTAATACGGCTTTCTTTTCTCTAGTCCAGGATGTCGGACGACCATGGTGCTTTCTATCAGAAAACGATTGAACAGTTTCAAGTCTTTTTAGATTATCATATATTGTACTTCGAGCAAATCCTTCCTTTTCAAAATGATTTACGATTTTTATTTTTTTTATGTTAGGTTTACTTACAAAAAACATTTTTAGTCGCTTTCGAAAAGATTCTCGTTCAGCTGCATTTAACCTCATTTTAAATAATTGTGTTTCAAATAATAAAGTTTATATTTTATAGAACGTTTATGCCTACGCATAAAACCACAAAAACTAATTATTATGCTCAAATAATGAAGTTAGGATTTGTCCGATAACTTCCGCATCATCCGTTAATTATTAACTCTATTGTAAATTACTCGCTCATATACTTTTGAAAAAACTGGGAGTAGAGAAATAGGTCGGTAATTAGAAACATTGCAATCACCTTTTTAGAGAATCAAATTAATTTTGGCTAATTTAAATTTGTCAGGAAATATACTATTTTCAAACGGAGATGATATTAAATAAAATAATGATTTACTAATGCTGTCCATAACATAAATAGCTACATTACTGGAAATACCATCATATCCACATGACGTGTGGCGTTCGAGTTATATAATCGCTTTATAATATTCAAGTTTTTATTATTTATGCTATGCTGGGTTTTACTCCCAAAAAATTATTTAATATTTTATTGGGTTGCGCAATGTTAGAAGCAAGAGAGGGGCCTACATTAACAAAATATTTATTAAATTCTTGATATATATTTGTTTCACTAGTTATAGTTTTTTTTAGCGGAAATTAATTTTTGTGGTAAGCAAGTACGCTTCTTTTTTTCTCTTCCAGTTAGTTGGTTTACAACAGCCCAAGTCTTTTTTATGTCGAATTTATGTTTATCAAGCTGATTAGAAAAATATCTTATATTTGCTTTTTTTATATTATGTTGAAAAAACTTTTTATAATTTTCGTAAATTTTTTCATCCTCTTTATTTTTTGATTTCAAAAATTTTACGTAAAGTTTTTGTTATCTTTTTGATGCTTTAATTAAAGTTATTGTCATTCAAGGATTTTTATATCCTTTGTTTTTTATTTCTGTAGTTATTTTTGGGCATATATAATCAAAGATATATTGAAATGTGCTTGAGAAATTATCAAACGCAATATTAGGAACTGTTGATAAATAAACGTTATCCTATCGTTCTATTTGCAATTTGTTTTTAAAATTATTCAGGTTTTTTATAAAAAGATTTCTGTAAGTCACGAAGCATTTTTTTATTGTCAATATTAGATAATACTTCGCGCGCTATATGGAAAACCGGAAAATGATCAGAAAAGTCTGCAATAAAAAGGCCTAATTCAAATTTAGTATTTAGGGAACTGTTTGATAAAATATTGTCAACTACAGAAGATGATTGGTTAGTAATGCGTGTGGGTTTAAACATGGTGGGTTTTATATTAAATTCAAATAGTAAATTGAAAAAGCTTTCTGTTTGCAAACTTTTGATAACATAATGCGTCCATATCTGTATTTCCCTCGAAGAAAACGTGCTGGTTTTGTTTACTCATTTGAGACATAAAATTTCTTTAGATATTAAGGAGGTTAACTTGTTTACCACATGGCGGTCGATACAATGAGATTAAAAACGATTTACCAGAAGTATTTAACACTTCATTTGTTAAATACTTCTGGTAAAAAAGTTTCATTTGTGCATGTTTTGTTTTTAAAAATGTTTTGTTTTTTTTAAATGCAAATTTATCATGAGTATATACTGCAACGCCACCTCCCTTGCTGATTACACGTGGTTGACTTATCATATTATATGAATGTAAAATTTTATAGAGAATTTTCGGACATTGGCGAATTTGCATCTTCCCAAGTTTCTGATATACATATAACGTCAAAAAGATAGTTTAAAGAATAATAAAAATGTTTAAATGATTTAAAATTTTTGTTCATTGACCGTATAATTATACTTAAGGGGTCGTTCAAAAAGGACGTTATTCAGAATTTAAATACAAACCAGAAGTACAAGTTTGTTAGCTCCCTTCCGCGGAGATTTTTATTGAACATAGAGCGCAATAATACTCAAGAAATCTCTGCGCACGAGACCCAACATTCTCCAACTTCCTACCGCGAGCTAAACTTAGCGTGACGTCCTTTTTGGATGACCCCTAATTCTGGTTTATAATATTCATTATTTAAGCAGTTAAAATCTATATCAGTCAAAAAATTGTAATCATTTTCTTATTTTCAACACATTTGAGCGAGTTCTAAAACTCAAAATAATTCTATTTTTTTTCTTTCCAGAGTTTCTACTAAGTTAGTAGAAAAAAATAAAAATGCATGGTAATTTAATTTGCTTAAAATATTTTGTCTAAACCTAACTTAAAAAATTGCATAGTTATGCAGATTTTTACCAATTTTTACGCTTCGCGTTTACTTTAATACTTTTGCGTACTTGCTTAAACACGTTATGCAAATTTCTTTTTAGCAAAGACGGTATTTAATTTTTATTTAAAAACGTGGGAAATAATTATTGATAACTTACTTATATACTTACTTAATATGCTTATTAGAGCTATTTACTACAGTTTTATTCATGTCAGGAAAAAGTAAGAAAAAAGTAGTTTTTTTGGTTGGGGAATCCAGGTCATCCTTACCAAAAGACAAAATTTCTACAGAGCAAGAGGTTTTGCAATACTTCTTGCATTTAAAGGAGAAGCAACCAAAACAAAAAGAAAGTAGAATTATCCACAGTCCGTTGACAAAACACTTTGAAATCAGATGCCATAATGAAAACTCTTTATGCTGCACTCTTTCAAAGTTAATTGCACCTTGGTTGAAGGGTGGATTTCAGATTTTGCAATTACAAACAATTTGGTAGGTACCAGACTGTATATGTTTTTCTTTTATTTGTATATTATTATTTATTAGAGGAAAACAATTAATATAACAAATGTCTGCTGTTAAATATATTAATGAACAGAAATAGATGTGTTGTAAAATGTTCAGAATCTACAAATCACATTTTTTAGTTAAAAGATAGAAAAGCTGATCAAAACCTGGAAACTGTTAAAAAAAAACAAATCAAGACAAACTTTATCAGAAATTGAAAAAAGGAGGAAATTTTTAACTCAGATGAAAAGGATCTTTTGGATTGCACCTGAGCTCGATACTCTGGTTGCAATCATTAAAGCTGATAAGAAAAGAAGTTGGCGAGACAAGACTGAAGATATTTCTTTTTTATTAGACCAATTAGGAGATAGAAAAGCAAGAATAGGTGGATTAGACACAAGGTAAATTTCCTCTGTTAACAGGAGTTTATCCAAGTTCGAAATGAGATCAAGTTTGAATGAAACCATGTCAGAGAATGAATTCAGCTCAAGTGGATCCGATAAAAATGAAGATAATGATGATTTCCCATATCCAGATCCAGTGTTAAAGAAAAAAGTCAAAAAAGTAGATACTGTTCTACTTCCAAAAGATATTCTCAAGAGTACTGCTGATACTGCTGTTGGGGAAGGAATAAGTCATAAGCAGCATACTGCCATGGTTAATAGTATAATTACTAAATCAGGTGGAAATATAGATGAATTTAAATATTCGACCTCTACAGCATTAAGAGCAGCAGATAAAGACATTTATGATGAATCAAAGAGGATCAAGGACCATTTGAGAAATTTCAGAAATAATAATAAGAACATTTTATTAGGTTGCTGCAAAAATAATCTCGTTTTTCAACCGTTAACTTTGAACAAACATAACTCAGCATAGAATAAACTTTATTAATCGAAATAAGAACCATTACAATCAACACATTTTTGCCAACGAGAAACAAGTTTATTTATGCCGGTAGCGTAAAATTCCGAAGTCCTGGAAGCGATGAAGTCATCAAAGGTCGTTTTGACATCGTCTCGGCTTTTGAAGCATTTCTCGTGGAGGAAGTTGTCGAAATGCTTGAAAAAGTGGTAGTCGGTGGGCGAGAGGTCCGGTGAGTATGGTGGATGAGGCAGAGTTTCGTAGCCCAATGCGTTCAACTTCTGCAGGGTCGGTTGTGCGACGTGCGGCCGGGCGTTGTCGTGGAGGAGAATTGGTCCCTTCATATTGACCAATCTCGGGCACATACATTGGAGCTTTTGATGCATTTTGTCGATTTGCTAGCAATACTTCTCTGCCGTAATCGTCTCGCCAGGATTCAGGAAGCTGTGATGGATGAGACCGGCTGCAGACCACCAAACAGTCACCATAACCTTCTTTTGGTGGAGATTCGGCTTCGGGAAGTGCTGTGGGGCCTCATCGCGGTCCAACCACTGCGCGGAACGTCGTCGGTTGTCGTAGAGGATCCATTTCTCATCACACGTCACGATCCGGTCGAGAAACGGATCGTTTTTGTTGCGCAGAAGAAGAGCAGACGATACCTCAAAACGACAATTTTTTTGATTTTCGTTCAGTTCGTGCGGCACCCATTTGCTAAGCTTTTTTGACTTTCCTATTTGCTTCAAGTGGCGATCAACTGTTGAGTTATGAACGTTGAGTTCTTCCGCAACCTCTCGTATGGTTTTGCGCGGGTCGGCTTCGATTAAGGCTCTCAATTGATCGTCATCAATCTCAGACGGGCGTCCGCGACCCTCTTCATCTTTAAGGCTCTCCTCACCGCTGCGGAATTTTTTGAACCACCACTGAGCGGAATTTTTTGAACCACCACTGTACCATACGTTCGTTAGTGGTTTCTGGGCCAAATGCAGTGTTGATATCGCGAGCTGTCTCGGCAGCTTTTCGGCCCATCTTGAACTGGAACAGAAAAATCGTGCGAATTTGTCTCTTGTCCATGATAGATTTCACGTCCTGTAAAAAATGACTAAATTATTATAAAACAAAACCAATACGATAACTAGATCAAGCGAAAAACGCGCTTTTAAATAACATATAGCATGACATCTGCCAATAATAAATTTATTCAAAAATTCATCCAAAAATATAAAAACATGAAAAACGAGATTATTTTTGCAACAACCTAATAGTTCAACTCCATTTTGATGGAAAAGTACGTCATGAACATTCTGATGGGAAAAAATTGGAAAAAGATCGATTAGCAATGTTAATAAACGGTAACATTGAAACGCGTCTGTTGGGAATTCCAGCAATTTCTTCTGGAACTGGCTAAAATCAAAAAAATGCGGTCAGAGATATCTTGAGTTGCTTTGACCTTACAAACAGTATACAAGCTGTTACATTTGATACAACCAAAATCAACACTGGAAACAAAAATGGAGCTGTATCTTTACTGGTAAATGAAGTTTTTCAGCGACCAGAATATTATCACTCATGGGTCACTGAAAAAGGTAGCCCAATGACTAGATATTTTAATACGTAGTTATGTATACAATATGTACTATGAAGTAGTAATATATCCTAGATTTTTCTTGTTTAATTCTATTATTCTTTATAAGACAAAAATATACATACCTATGTTTATTGCATTATACCAATATACTTCTGATTTAATTTAATTTTTAGGATGGGGCTACAAGGAAGGAATACATTGAGCTGACAGAGCTTACATTTATGGTGCTTTCTGAAGAAAAGTACAAGTTTCGTACACCCGGAGCAATCCATCATGCCCGTTTTATGGCAAGAGGTAGAGAGTTGTAGGTTTATGAAAAAATTATAGCTTCATAGCAAAAAAAAATGAATTTGTTATACATGATCAAGTATTTAGCTTTTCAAAAAAATAAAAATGTATATTTTTATAGGTATCTAAAGCTCCAGCTTATGATGAATGCAGTACCCAGTCTTACAAATCGACTGAAAAATGAAATTACTGAAGTGGCAACTTTTGTGGCTTTTCTCTATACTACCTGGTTTCTCAAAGCTGAACTATCTGCTCTGGCTCCTCGTCTGGTAGGTACCAAGTTAACAAGTATGATATATATATATATATATATATAAAAGGATTCTATTATGAATAAAAAGTTTTAATTAAAAGTTTCTAAAATATAATTTTTTTAAGGAAAGCTAGTTACTTAACAATTTTTTGTTTATCCAGGAAATGAGAGCTCTTTGGCAAATAAATTGGTTTAAGGAGTACAATCTTATTGGGGCAGAATCAGTCATTGAATCAATCAAACGGCACACATGGTTTCTGGACCCTTACCTTATTGTTCTAGCCTTAGCTGATAAAAACTGTGAAGAAAGAGATGAAATTGCTCAAAAACTATACACCTTTGAATTTCGTAGCTTAGATAGATATTCGTTAGCCCGAATAAAAGCTAACATAAAGGTCCTCAATTCTTTAGACTTCAGTGGACCGAAGCCACCAAGCTTAGTTGAATTGGTCACAGAAAATTCGTGGCTTTTATACCTCATGATAGGGCAGAGTAAAAGTGACTGTCAATGGATGAAAACCCCGCCAGAATATCGGACTTGTAACGATTTCTACCTAAAATTTAAAGATGCCATTTTTAATCTTGCAGTTGTTAATGATTGCTCTGAAAGAACTGTTAAACTCATAAAGGACAACATTGATATTGCCAGAAAGGAAGAAAAAAGACAAGATTCACTTTTATTCTTGCACAATTACAAAAGGAAATATGTAGGAAAAAGCAAAACCTCCAAGAAAAACAAAAAAGCAATATAAAAATATAACATAATATTTGTAAAAAATAACATTATTTTTAAGAATTTTTTAAAATGAAATCGCTAGACGTTTTATGCAACATATCTGGTGTTTTTTCCAAATGACTTAACATATCAAAAAAGTTATTACGTTGCGTAAAAATCGGAAAAAATTGCATAAATTTGCGATTTTATAGATAGATTTGCATGAAATATTTCAGATAAATAAAAATACCATGCATTCTTATTTGTTTCTTCTAACATAGAAGAAACTCTGGAAAGAAAAAAAATTTAATTATTTTGAGTTTGAGAACTTGCTCAAATATGCCAAAAATAGGCTTAAAAAAGTCTATTTTCAGGCAATTGGGGCACTTGAGCAACCCCTGAAAATAGTCAAAATTCAAAAAAAAAAAAAAGTTCTATTAATAAAATAGGGATCTGCGCAGTAGATAAGACTCCATGGTACTTTAAATTTTTTCATGACCCCAAAATGAAGCAGTCTAATATATATATATATGTATATATATATATATATATATATATATATATATATATATATATATATATATATATATATATATATATATATATATATATATATATATATATATATATATATATATATATATATAGGGGAAAGGCGCCTATGATGGCATACTTAACTTTGAAGCTTCATTATTCAGTATCCTGAAGACCAATAATAAAAGTTTTGATATGGATACATTCCTTGTTACATCTAGAACAATAATTACCCTGGGAGTTTTCATCAGTTTTATTTTTTTTATAAGTTATTCTTATTGTAACAAAAAGCACAAGTATGCCATCATAGGCGACCACTGCTCCTATGATGGCATAGGGGAGGATGGGGCTAGTTAGGTTCGAGGGTAACTTAATGATTTCATTTAACCTTAGAGTCTTCCCTCAGAAAAGCCAGAAATTACTTGAAACCATCCTAATTTACCATTTCATGCTACACAACAGCATTGTAAAATTTTGCGCATGTGCATAGGATATATTGCGTTTTACGTATTTTTTTGGACCAAAAAAAAGTTTTGGAGCATCGCTTTCTTTTAACTTTACTTAAAAATAAGTTTTCCTTATAAAAAAAAAGGTTTTCCCAACTCGTCAATATTTCAACACCCCCAACTCGTCAGTATGCAATCATGGGTAAAATTCATCATTTTCATTAAAACAAGCTGTGTCTGCTTTGTTCAAAAGATAAAATTAAAGTAACCATTCCACTAAATGCACAAAACTTGAATATAAAATGCATGAAAATTTCATTTCTGCACAGTTAATAGTAAAATCACAATCTTAAATATATGAAGGAAATAAAACTACAACAGCACATCCCAAAATCGATTTTTGTTGATTATAAAAACAATATTTGTGCACATGGGACGTTTTTTCACTAAAACTAATGTAAAGTCAGTATAGTCATGAAGGTCTAATCATTTTTTTACCAAAACCAATTTAAATGGAAATATGACCGGTATGCCATCATAGGCGCTATGCCATCATAGGCGCCTTTCCCCTATATACATAAATATATAGCCTTAACTTTGTACTCGATAAAATCATTAACGTATATAAATAAATTACTTGCATTCAACACCCTCGTTCTAATTTTTCATTTCTCTTACCACTTATATTTTAGATAACTTTCCGTTTTTTTACGTTACCACGAAGTATTTTAGCTTGGACAAAAAGTTCTTTACGAATTCGCATTGTTTCATCGCTATAATCTTCGTTAATAAATATATTCTTTCCCTCAAGTTTACGAGCGTTAGATAAGATGTTTTCCTTGTCCTGCCAGTTTAATATGTTGCAGACAATAGTTATAGGCTTGCGATTAAATTTACCGACACGATGTGATCTTTCAATAATCACTGGATCTTCAATTTCAAGGTCTTCTTTATATAGTAGGCTTACTTTTTCTAAAACATCGTTAAAAGGTTTGTTATTTGCTTCTTTGATTTTGACAGTTCTTAGATTGTTATGTCGGTTTCGATCCTCAAGATTGGCTGTTTTTCTTTTATTTTCATTTGAATCGTTGTTTACTTTACCCAAAATAGTTTCTTTAATTTTTGCCATTTTACTATCAACCTTGCTCTCTTTTGTTTCCATTTGATCACTAAGAAAAGTTAGCCCACGATTTATTTCTTCCATGTCCTTGGCTAAGTTATCAACTTTTTCATGAACGCTGAGCAAACTTTCCTTAAAACGTTTGAAAATTGTATCTCCTTGTAATGACATGAGTTTTCCAAGCATTCTCATTGTAATTACTTTATCGTTATCCGTTATGGCTTTTAATATTGGTTTATATTTTTATAGATATATAACATAAATTTGTAAACTAAATATATATATATATATATGTATATATATATATATATATTTCTTTTTTAGGTGCCCCAAGAAGTCTTTACGGTCTTGTCACAGAACACCGCGGAAGTGCATTTAACCAGGAAGTTCACGCCTCCTTCCTTACCGTGACGCGAAAATTTGTCCAGAGCTCGTTTCGAACCTGGATCTCCTGCTTATAAAGCAAGCGCTCTAACCACTGGGCCACGGCCGCAATATATATATATATATATATATATATATATATATATATATATATATATATATATATATATATATATATATATATATATATATATATATATATATCTATATATATAAATATATATAGATATATATATATATCTAAATATATATATATATATATATATATATCTATATATATATATATCTCTATATATATATATATATATATATATATATATATATATATATATATATATATATATATATATATATATATATATATATATATATATATTATATATAGATATATATATATATATATATATATATATATATATATATATATATAGATATATAGAAAAATAAATTTGTACAATGTAACTGTAATAACAATTTTTTTTAATTTAATAAATCAAAATTAACGATGAAATTATTTTTTTCAAGGTCTATGGTTGTAATTAAATATATTTAAAGTGCGCCCAATCTAATTACTCAACAACTAGAAATTATATTCTCAGTGTCGAAAATTGTTTAAAATTATAGTACAGTCTTAGTAGTATTCCACTACTCTTAGTATTCCAGCGGCAAGTTAAAATCGTACTTTGGCGTTGAGAAAGAGAAATTCTGAAATTTATTATGCCAACTCTAAAAGCTGTAGTTGGAGTGGATTATTCAGACAATCTTTACTACTTGTTTGAACTTTACCGTTTGTTTCCTGTTAAGCTATATACTTATTACGCTCCTTAAAAACGTTTTATCGACAAGAAACTTGTTAAATATTGCCAGGACTTTATTTTGCGTTGTTGTTTTTTTGCCGGATTTAAAAACCGGTAGCTATATTTAAGGGATATAAAATATAGGGATATAAAATACCTTAAAATAAACCCACCAAAAATACTTGCAATTCTAATCAAGACATTTACTAATTCAATTCTAATCTAGAAATATATTATTAGTCGTTTATAAACGCTACATAAAAAAAATGTCTGTAAACTAACTAAATCAGTAAATTATACAATCATAAAAAATTACAATTAAAAAAACTGGTACAAAAAGTGTACCAGTTATTTTTAACTTTTATCTTTTATTGATGTTTTAAAACGATATGATTTAATAGTTTTTTGTAGTGAAGTGAGGTGTGATTGGTTAGCTTTAAATTGGTATAACTACGCGGTATTTTATTGGAAGTTATGTTACTTCAATGACCAGGGTTGTTATCTGTCAAATATGTCTGCAACTTATTTTCTTCCCATATATATTATCTTATGTATGTTTCTTATCGACATATTTTGACAAAATTTTATTTCTTAATTATTTTCTGCCAACATAAATAAGGCAGACATATTTTCTTTTAACATATATACCTTTTTTAATTCTTTTTAGATGCCCCAAGAAGTCCTTACGGTCTTATCACAGAGCACCGCAGATAAGCATTTAATTGGAAGTTTACGCCTCCTTCCTAACCAATGTCGCAAAACTTGCCCAGAGGTGGAGTTTGGCTCAAGGATCCTTTGTTTCTGACGCAAGTGTATTACCGCTGCGCCACGGCTGCTCCTAAAAATTTTGACATAATTTGTGGTTGTCAGAATTGTTTTCTTACGGCATAAAATATGCTTGACATGTTTTCTGTAAATATTTTTTGAGATAGTTTGGTCTGAATTATTTGCTGTTTTCTTGAAGAACAAGTAAATTTATAGCAATATTTAGATCAATTTAAAGATTATAAAAAAAATAAGTTAATTGTTTTTTTGCAAAAAATTATGCTTTATAAAACTTTTATTGTAAACCTTAAAAATCAAAATCAGATGTTTCATAAATTTTGCCGACCTTTTCAGCGATGTACCGTATGTCAGAATTAAAGCTCCCGTAATGGCGTTATCCCTAATTAGAAAATGACAAAACCATTTCTAACTTACTTTTTATGATCAAAAGTGATTTTTATTAGCACGACGAGTTATAAAATATAAAATTTTTCGATTGTTCCTATACAATAAACCATTTATAATTGTTTATAATATATTTTTAAAACAAGTCAGAAATTTATTAATGATATCAGAAAAAAGGCTTAGCAATTTAACTTCAAGACTTTAGATAAAAAATATCTGCCAGATTAGAAAGTCTTGCTGTCCCATTGTTGATTGCAAATAGTTCTTTAAGTTTTGCAGCCATAACACCTTCTTAATTCTTAAAATCAAAAAACAAACTCGAAGACTATAGGTGACTTCAGCTTTGATACCATACTACCTGCACAGTCCACCTTTGATACTAGGTACAAAGAGGTGTCCGGAAAACCCTGGGCATAAAGTTACCTTCAGCGTCCCAAGCAAGCAGTAATTGGCAAACCTCTGTGATGTTTATGGCGTGACAGCGGAACTTTTGCCTAAGGAAAAGACCAGACACGAACTTATATTTCTCATCGAGGCTCAGTATTTCTCGCTTGACCGATAGTCGTACTGTCGCATGTCTAACTTTTGAAAGTTAGCATTTACGTGAACCTGATGAGTAATATCATGGTTATATAATAATATGACCATGATACTTAACTCAATTCCGTTTTAGTTTGAAGCACTTTCCTTTAAATCCTGACTACCTATTGTATAAGTAGGTAGTCAGGATTAAAAGTAAAGTGCCTCTAATAGCCAAGTATGTTGCGTAACCAACACGTACCATGCCTCTTTTGGCGGGGCAAAAGGACTAAAGCTAAACGGATACTAATTTTTTGGCTCAGACTGTGGGTGTCTTCGATGCAAACGGATTGTTCTTCTGTCTATCCCTTGTCCTCGTTTTACTTCCCAATATTCTAATATTTCTCGGTTGCAAACACGAGGAGGTTACAAACAAGCTTGCCTACGCCCATACCACCGAAAGAGTCTTTCCAGGAGCACTCACTTATGCCCGAGGATCATCATTTCGGCTTCAACGGTTTTAGCTTTGCAATCAACTGCATGTTTCACTAAATGACGGCGCTTTCCTTGCAGAGAAAATCTTAATGTTTCTACCACTTGGTTACTACTTTGTCAAGGGTTAAGTCTTTTGTCTGATGATACTGTTGAGTAAGATCAACTTCCTCAAGTACAGCATTACAAAAGTACAGGTAGCAGAGAAATGTAAAATCAAAACAGCAGGTAAAAGATTTAGTGTTGCAAATCCTGCGTTCACTTTTCACTAGGACCGCATAGAGCTTCAATCGTCGCCACACATTTATCAAACTTTTCTTTTATTGGTTTAAGAGCAACATGATGTGTTGTGTATAGTTTTTTGACCAACATTGCAATATTTTCAACCAAAATATCTCATCGATATGTGGAAGCAGCAAAGAAGAAATACATTTCAAAGTTTCAAAAAATGTTATACATGAAGTATTTTCTGCAAAAGTATGTTGACCAGACAAGTTAAGAGAATGATTTATACATTCATTAAAAATAGCTTCCTTTTTCTTTCTTTTCAGAATGGTCGTATTCTCATCTTTCCGTTAAGCTTAACGGAGCGATAGTCAAAAGTTTCATTTTTACTATATTAATAAAAAAGTTCTTTAAAAGTATAACTTTTCAAGCATAAATGTTTTCTTTTAGTGTTGGTTTTATTTAAGCAAATTTAAATAAAGTTTTTACTTCTATACTTAGAATAATTTTAATGAAATTTCAGAGAAAATCTTTTTTAAGTTTAACGGAGAGAAGTGAATACGGCTGCATAAAACCTCTATGGATTCCATACATTTTGGCTGCATTATGATAATCTAAAGCTCTGAACATTATTATGCCAAGACCATCACTTTCTAGATTTTTTAAAATGTCAGAACTAAGGTTATCAGCTTTTTTTTCCTTTAAAGTTCAGAAATCCTAGAAACACTTCTCTCAATTCAATATTCCAATTGTAGATTTTTACAAACCTGATTATCACACACAGCTGGTCAGGTGTTCTATCAAACATAACTCCAAATTACCTTGCAGCCATTATTTTGTTGACAAGAATCTCTTTAATATGATTCGCCAGGATATTTATAAATTTATTGTGAGGTTCTGGTTAAAGATTAGATACGGATGCATTTGCTGTACTTTTCACCACAGGGTCATAATTAGAAAGCATCACAACCACCTCAATAAAGTTTCCTTTAATTAAATAAAGATTCATCTTCTGTTTAGTCACGAAATGTTAAATTTTGTTAGCAAGAAACAATGACATTAGCAAAAGCAAGAAACAATTATATTAGCAAAAGCAAGAAACAATGACATTAGCAAAGAAACTATTTGTTTAGCAAGAATCAAAGAAAAATCTGCAGGATATCCCTTAATTTTTTTTTCTCCCTTTCTATCACAGAAATAATTTTGGCATCAATTGTTTTGTGCAGCTTATGTCCTGCTGCCAACGTTTTCAATTTTTCAATGTTACATAGATGTTTATTTGATATCTCATGTTTATATAATTTTGGCCTCAGCTTCCACCACTTCTGAAACCCAATGACAAACTTGGATGGTTTTTCTGTTGTATTCGTAGCAAAGCGCTTCTCACTTAAGAGCAAGTAAACCATCCACGACCGCAAAATTTTCTCATAATTTGGCAACGTGTTTTAGAACCATTTATTTGACAGTTGGCACATATCTTTTTTAGTATTTGCACCTTGTCTTGATAAAGCACTGAATGAATCATCCTTATTCTAAAAAAAAAGCTTCCTCTTTTCTTAATTTTAACCTCAAACTGATCTGGAACTGGCAAATTCTAGACAGAAACATCAAATAAAATCTTCCAATATTTTTCATTAACTTGAATAATTGTCACATTTACATTACCATGGCAAGAATCATTTTCAACATCAACTTTTGCTTCATAATCATACACTGCTATTAGGCCTCTTTGATATTTGCACTCCATGTGGGATGATCTCTTTAAATATTGTAAAACTTAAGCATGATTCATAAATCATAACTTTGATCATGCCATAGTTCTTTCATTTCAGTTTTATTGTTCAAATTATGCTCTCAAAAGTGACTAAATTAATAAGGGAAAGTTGGGACACTTAAGGAAAATACAGATTGCAAACATGAACTAACAGAAAACAAAGTGTCAAATGACTTATTCAAAAGTATAAACATTTATCTATTGAATAAGAAACAAAAAAATAATTATTGTGTACCTTAATAATATACAAAACATAAAAGAAATGACTTATTCAAAAGTATAAACATTCATCTATTGAATAAGAAACAAAAAAATAATTATTGTGTACCTTAATAATATACAAAACATAAAAGAAAAAATGATAGAAAAAAAGGCATTTTCATTTTTTATTTTTGTTGTTACTTTTACTATTATTAAAAACTTTTTTCTTCTATTTTCTTAGTATCATTCAAATTCGTATTATGGATATAAATTGTATCGAAAAATTATTCCCTGAAATGCTTGAAAAGCAAAAAATCGGCATCCTAACGAAACTAGAAAATTATTAAAAGAGCACGAAAAAATATTTGCTTCCATAACAGCTGCAAACATGAAAATTATTACTGAACGATTTGATAAGAATGATAAAGATAATATTAATAACTCAAATAAAATAATTGCCATTACAAACGAGCTTGAATTAACAAATAAATCTGTGACGTTGTTGGTAATTGAATTCAGTGAAATGCAGAAATTCGTTCACACAAACGATGATATTTTCTCTGGTAAATTAGAACTACTGAAAAAAAAACACAAAAGAAATTAATAACAAGGTGAAAGATAATAGTGAGATCACAAAAATAAAAAGTAAACTTAGAGAAATAAAAGACCGCTCAAGAAGAAATAACTTGTGAATTGACGGATTAAAAGAAAGTGAAAACGAAAATTGAAATGAGGGAATGAGACTGAGTTAAAAGTGCAAAAATTCTTTGAAGATTTACTTGGATTGAAAAATATAAAAATTGAACGGGTCCATAAGACAGGGATTAGAGACTCGAAAAAGATTAGAACAGTTGTTATAAAACTTCTAAATTATAAAGATAAAGTTGCTAATTTAAAAAACGTCCAAAAATTAAAAGGAAAAAAAGTTTACGTTAATGAAGATTACTGCGCAGAAACAATATTAATAAGAAAAGATCTAAAAAAGCGAATGAAAAAGGAACGAGAGCTTGGCAAGTTTGCAATAATATTTTACGATAAATTAATCGTTTGTGAGTGGATTCGAAAGGAAAAGTAATTATTATTTTTTCATTTTTATTTATATTTGTTATCTAAAATTTATATTTTTAAAATGGAAACTAATCGATTATTTGGGAATAATTTTTATAATGACGCTTTTAATAATATTGACATAAATAATCTTGAACCTTTCCTAATAAACAAAAATATACCGCTAAAAAATCAAGCAGATATAGATATTAAATTTTTTAATGATGAGGAGGGATTATTAAATATAAGTCCTTATTACTATAGTTCAGATATCTCAAGTATTACTGCTAACATAAATTCAACTGCATTATCTATCCTACACCTTAATATAAGGAGCTTCCAAAAAAGTTTTGAGAAATTTAAACGATTTTTATTTAGTGTCAAAATTAACTTTCAAATTATGTCTAACCAAAACATGGTGCCGCGATAAGGAAATTGAAAACAATTCTAATTTTCAACATAATAATAATAAAGTTTTTCTTTAATTTAGAGACCCTTAAAAACAGGTGGAGGATTATGCATTTTTATCCGCAACTCCTTAGATTTCAAACTAAGCAAAATTTATTTTGCTGTTGCGCATGATTTTGAATTGTTATCTATTGAAGTTGTAAATAAAACTTGCAAGAACGCAGTTGCTCGTCATATACAGACTGCCTTCTGGTAATAAAAAAGCCTTTAACGAACAAATTAAAAGCTTAATTGTAGGCGAAGAATTATGTGGCAAATGCGTTTACTTCGTAGGCGATCTGAATTTAGATTTACTTGAATACAACAAAAACAAAGTCGTCAGAACTTTTTTCAATATTATGTTTCAAAATGGATTCATTCCAAATATAAATAAACCTACTCGAATTAAAAAAATACTGCTACTTTAATTTATCAAATTATAATTAAAAATTTCAAAAACATAAAAACTAAAACTGGAATATTTATAACAGACATATCTGATCATTTTCCGGGTTTTATAACAGCACAAAAATCGTTAAATCAACCCTCTAAAAAAGTAAAAACTAAAAAACGAGTAATTAAGGACGCTTCTCTTGTGACATTTATTAGCCTTTTATCGACAACAAACTGGGAATCTGTTTTGAAAACAAAAAATGTTAATGAAGCTTATGATAAATTTTATCATATATTTGAATGTCACTACAATAAAGCATTCCCAATAACAACTAAATTTATTAAAACAAAAACTCTACAAAATCCCTGGATAACACCCTGAATCATAAAATCTTCGAAAAAAAAGCAATTGTATGAGAAGTTCAGTAAAAAAAGAACTTTTAAAAATGAAACAAACTATAAAAACTATAATCGCCTTTTTGTGACGATTGTAAAGCGCTCAAAAAGGTTTTACTATAGTAGCCAATTGCTAAAATACAAAAATGATATACAAAAAACTTGGAACATAATAAAAGAGGTTATAGGTAATAAATATATGAGTATTAGTCGTTTACCAAAAAAACTAATTGTAAATGACTGTGAAATTATTAACGACACAATAATTGCTAATTCGTTAAACCATGCATATGTTAGCACAGGTCCAAATTTAGCATCAAAAATAAAAAAGTAAAACTTGCTTCAAATCATACCTAAACTTTAATAATAATACAATGGACAATAATATGCTAACAGAAACAGAATTGCTTGATGCCATGTACTTACCTAAACCAAATAAAGGTAATGGAGTTGATGATGTAAGCAGTAATGTAGTAATTAAATCAATGTCTTATTTAAAAATTCCGCTTTTGCATATATTTACGCTTCTTTAAACCAAGGAATCTTTCTCGATAAACTTAAAATTGCAAGGGTAATACCTATACTAAAACCAGGAGATGAGACTAGTGTCTCCAATTACAGACCTATCTCCATACTATCATGCTTTTCAAAGTTATTAGAACACATTATGTATAAAAGATTGTATTATATTTTAGGAGTAAACAATATTCTCTAAAGTAAGCAATTTGGGTTTAAAAAGAGCCACTCTACTGATCTGGCTATGGTTCATCTTGTTCATGATATTTTTAAATCATTTGATGAAACTAAATATACATTAGGTGTTATTATTGATCTCATTATTAATCACTTTTGACACTGTCGATCATTACATTTTATTAAAAAAATTAGAAAACTATGGTATTAATCATATAAATATTGCGTGGTTTAAAAGCTATTTGTCAAGCAGAAAACAATACATTTCTTATAATGAAGGTAAAGCAACCAATATGAACATAACATGTGGGGTTCCTCAGGGATCTATATTAGAGCCACTCCTATTTTTTATTAATGATTTAAGCAAAGCTTGAACTGAACTAGATACAATTTTATTTGCAGATGACACAAATCTATTTTATGCACATAATGATATGAATATTCTGTTTAAGTCAGTAAACAAAGGGCTATTAAATCTTACTGAATGGTTTAATGCAAAAAAATTATCTCTAAATCTAACCAAAACAAAATATACTTTTTTCCATCGTTTTCATGACCGAGATAAAGTTCCTTTAAAACTTCCAAAACTTTGTATTGCCAATCAAGACATAAAAAGAGAAACCACTTTAAAATTTCACGGCGTGCTTCTTGATAAAAATGTGACGTGGAGAGATCACATACAATATCTCGAAAATACAATCTCAAGGAACATAGGCCTGCTATGCAGGTCTAAGCCTTTTTTAAATCCAACTTGCTTAAAGCTTTTATATTTCTCGTTCATTCATTGCCATCTTAATTATGAAAATATTGCTTGGTGCAGTACATTAATAATAAAATAAAAAAACTATTTAATAAACAAAAGCATGTAATCAGAATCATTTCTAATGTGGGCCGTTTACACACTCCCAAGCATTATTTGTTAATTCAAATATAATGAATGTTTATCAATTAAATGTCTATTAAGTTCTTATAGTTATGTTCAAAATTAATAAAAATATATCTCCTAAAATATTTTACCCATTATTCAAAATAAATCAGAATAGATATCTAACCAGATTTTCAAATAACAGTTATATTCAACCCAAAAGTTATTTTGCGGCGACCGAATTTTCAATTTCTACTAGAGGGCCGAAGTTATGGAAGAAAATATTAACCTAATAAACTTAAAACAATTTCTACGCTTAATGAGTTTAAGAATAAATTAAAGCAAAATCTACTGATGATCGACGTAGCGCTCAGCTTTTTCTGAAGTTTTAATGATTGTTATTGTTAAATTTACCCAACAATTACTAGGTACTTCACATGATTTTAATATCTTTATTATTTTTAGCTATAATTATTACCAAAATATGTAAAAAATATAGACAATTTCAAAATGAGTTCATTTTTTAAATTTGGATAATTGGTTCCCGAATTATGACGATTTATGTACTGCCCAATAATGCCTGTTTCGGGTCGAAATTTGAGAAGTTTTTCTTAAGGATTTATGGCACCGAAATTAAAAATTTTATTTACTTTTCAATTGACATCGACGAAAAGACTAAAAGTTGAGCAGAATTAATTAAGTATACTCATTCTTTTTTTAAAAAAAAAAATTAAAGGAATCAATGTATTCAATTATACAATTTTTTTTTGTGATATAGTTGGAGCAGGGGTTGTTTTTCCCTTTTGGGGCATATGGGTCAAGAGCTATAAAATCACCGTAAAAGTAATAAAAATTAACTTTAGTTAAGGAAAAAGAGCTTTTTTAATTGTCACAGTCAACTAATTAATACAAATTTATGAAAATCTAGAAACTATATTGGAATCCCAGGGCTCGTTTCCCCCATTTGGGGTAAATGAGCCAAGAGCAACAAAAACTCTGTAAAAAGTATAAGTATCAACTTTAATTAAAAACAAGAGCCTTTTCAAACTGTAAGTGTGAACATATTCATAAATTTATGAAAATCCTAAAAATATCTAAGAATCCAAGGGCTTTTTTTCCCCATATGGGGCATTCTAATTTGGCTCAAAAGTAACAATTTCTAATTAAAAAGTATAAAAATTAACTTTTGTTTAAAAATAATATCTTTTCATCCTATAAGAGTGAACAAGTTCATAAAAATTTATGAAAATTCTATAAATATCTAAGAACCCTAGGGCTCGTTTCCCCATTTGGGGGAATTGGGACAAACAAAACACAATTTCTGTGAAAGCTGTAAAAAACAAGAGTTTTTTCTATTATTTTTTTATTATTAGAGTGAACATACACTTATGATAGTGAAGAAAATATGTAAGTGGGTCATAAGCAATAAAATCTCTGTGGAAAACATAAAAAACAACTTTAGTTTAAAACAAGAGCTTTTTCAATCTTTAAAGCATTTCATAGAGTTCATATGGTCCTGAAAGTAAAATGTTGATAATAAATTCGATTATCATTAAAAAAATATAATAGATTTATTTTTGTTTACATTTAAATAATAGGATCTGAAATAACAATCACAAGATTTTAAACTAATAAATACTGAAAAACTAATTTCAGTGGTTATACCTTTTATAACAAGATCATATCTCCTTTATCAAAGTCAGATAACAGTGGAAATGTGTAAATACTTCCAGCTTCTGATTCATAAATAACATCATTTAATGTTTGTTTGATTTTTTTTCCGACTTCCGCTATTCTAACAACATCTGCTTTGCACCAAAAATACTCTTCTTCATCAACTTCTTTTATTTTATGAAGAACAACTCGCCCAACTAAACTACCTGGATCATCTAATAAAGTCGGTAAAAACTGGACCTTTTTTTGTCTTGCAAGATGTGACATTGTCGAATCCTTTAACTTTCTAAACAACTCTTCTTTTTGTTTCTTACTCAAGTCATTGCGTTGGATTTTTTCTTTTAGTGTATTGTTCCTTTGCTCTGGTGGAGGCAAATTGCATGTGCAAATGATAGTTACCAAGTTCTCCATCAGCTCACTTGAATTTAGGTCAATACGTTTATTTCCAGAAACTTTAGTTTTAAAAAACAGCTTCAATGAACATTTTGCCTCCATTACATAACGATAAAAATCTAATTGACTTCTAATAATTATTAGAAGTGACTGTCCAAAAAGTGACTGTCCAAAAAAACCTATTGACCGTCTATTAAATGCTTTAGCTGGTCAAATTGACCGGCCAATTTGATTTCTTATTTTTCATGCTGCTTATTTGAATGTATATATAAAGATATATATAAAAGTTTTATAAAATCTCTTTAAAAAAAGTCTTTAATAATTTAAATTACTTTTTGTTTTGGTTTAGATTTTAATAGAAAAAGAAAATCCAGCACTATGTCTAGTTCGAGTGATTTTTTAAAAAACCATCTAATGTCCCTGCTTGCTTAGAAAAAGGTAAATTTTTAATATCTTTTAGAAAAAATTTTTCATTACTTTCCTTTTATATTGTCATTCAATAAATAATCTGGTAAATTTATAAAAAATTAAAATTGTTTGTTAATGCAACAGCCTGCAGCAGCCAAACACCTAGTTTCTTTAAAACTATATCAGTAGAAGCAAGCATGTGTTTTTGTTTTAACTTTTTATTGTGGTTGGTCATTCAAAAAAATGTCAAATAAAATTTGATCAAATTAATTAAAACACTATCTATTGAAGGTTTAATTGTATTTTAGTTTAATGTCTTTTTTCTAACAATAGCTGTTCCAAGTTCTGCATTAAAATTAGTTTTGGATAAACTTGCAACAATGCAGCAAGAAATTTTACACATTTCTCAAGTACAGCAAAATATGTTTAATGCTTTGCAAACATTGGTAACAGTAAAGAAACACGAACCTCCAGAGTGCATAGAGTTACCAGTTAAAACTTTATTGGAGCTCGAAACTTTAGAAAAAAATCTAGAAAACAAGGATTTAGCTCAAGCTGTTGTAAGATTTTATTTTCAAATTTTATCTGAAATATAAATTACTCCATCTTTATGCACTTCACTTTATACACTGTCCATTTACTCTTTTTAGAGTAATCACTTGGGAATGAGAGGAGGTATAAATGTCAGTGACACCACAAGGCGTATTTTAGAAAAAGTTTTTAACAATGACCTTGCTAAGAAACTCAATTGGGCAGGGCGTTGTAATAAAACTGGTGTGAAAGATTTAAAAATTGTTTTTTGTATAAAAGGTAAATAAGTGTATTGAGTATACTTTGTATTTTGATTGTCTATACATGTTATTCAACTTTTTTGAACAGCTGCAAATTAATAAGTCATTTGATTCAAATGATGTAACCATTGAAAATGTTATTAAATCATGGTTAAAGTATGCTGGGGATCGCGAAGGTGGAAGGGATGCTCCTGGTAGAGGTAAAAGAAAAGAAAAATCTATTTATCAAGGTAATCACATGGGTAATGATGAGATTTGCATAAAGGTTAACGTTATTTAAGTATTTAAGTTTTTCAATGTTTGTTTTTACTGTATGTTCCATTTATTTATGTTTTTTTTTACTTTTCTTACATAAAAAGAAGGACTTTGACTGAAGGTAATTCTTGGAGTTTGTTATTATTGAAAGTTAAAGTGTTTTATTAATTATCTTTTTACTTTTATAATTTTATTTTAATAACTAAATTCTAGTTTTAAATCATTCATTATTGTTTATTAATATACAACTAAAAATGACAACTAAAAATTAAGACTGGATTTTAAGACACATGTCTCTTTAAAGGAATAAGATTTTAAAAATAGGAAAACTGTTTTAGAAGGTATTTTTGTTCTAGTTTTTAAATATTTCATGTGTTTTTATTTTTTATAGAAAAATTAATAAAAAAATAAATTCAAAACAAGAAGAGATTAGAAAACGTGTGTATGAATTTTATTTAAATTACAAAAACGCTGGTTAAAAGATCACTTATGACCACTTTAAAGTTGAGAATATACCTAAAAGTACTATCTACAAGATAATTAAACGTGCTGAAAGTGAATCTGGGTACAGAAGAGTTCAAGGAAGTGGAGTAAAAACTAAAAAAATGACCAGGACAAACATTGAAAGGCTCAAACTCATGTTTGACCATAAAGTCGGAGTTTCTCAATGACAGGCATGTAAAAAATTCAACTGTACTCAGCAACACATTAGTAAAACATTAAAAAAAAGAACAAATATTAAATCAAGAAAAAAAAAAAAAGCAAAAACCAGCAAAAAGCAGCAGCGAGAACTAAGCGCAGTTGATTGTGTCAGAAATTCAACAATCGTCAACCAATCATTGATGATGAGTCTTATTTCATGTTAAATCACTCCAGTATCAATGGAAATGATATATTTTATACTAGTGATGTAAAATCTACTCCATCTACATTTAAATACCAAACAAAACAAAAGTTTCAAAAGAAATTACTTCTATAGATTGCTTTTTCTGAAAATGGAATTTCTCAACCTTATTTTGTACCAAGTGGACTGACTGTAAATCAAAAAATCTATTTAAACAAATGTATTAAGAAGGACTTATTCCATTCATCAATAAGTATTATTCAGATGGTGCATATCTACTCTGGCCAAATTTAGCATTATCTCACTATGCAAAATCAGTAATCATGTACCTAAACAAGGAAAACGTACATTATGTTGAAAATGTGGATAACCCTGCAAACTTGCCAGAATGTTGTCCTATCAAAAATTTTTGGAGTATTTCGAAAGGCCTTGTCTACAAGAATAATTGGCATGCAGAAAATCTTTAAAAATTACGTTCTAGAATCAAGTATTGCCTTAATAAAATTGATATTGAGCTCATACGGAGCCTAACTCAGTCTATACCAGGCCTAGTTGATAAAGTCAGAAGAAATGGTTTAATTGAGAACAACTGATTATATATTTAAAAACTATAATAAAAATACTTTCTAGAACATTTTTCCTTTTTGTTTTATCTTACTTCTGTAAAGAGATATGTGTCTTTAAGTCTAGTCTTGTTTTTAGTTGTCGCCCGTTAAACAAATTCAAGGTTATTTTAATTTTAAATAGTCCTTGAAGAACTTCAAGCCATTTAAAATAGGATAATTATCTATGTAACCATGTGTGTATATATATATATATATATACACGCAGCCCTCGGAATTAGGCATGACATTCTGATCTAACTGCCTATTTTATTCAGCCTATTTCAGACATTCTGATCTAACTGCCAACCTAAAAGTGATCATTTTGGCATCTTTTTTCCAACCTTGGTTTTATTTTTTATGAAGAAACCTGTGTAAAAAACTGTTTTTGTGTGGTTGTGTATCAAGTTTTATTTCTTATAAGTAGTTATTCATTTAAGTTATGCAAAAAAGTAAAGATTTAATTTTAAAACATAGAAAGATTGAATCACGAGAAGAAGTGGCAGTAGGAGAATCGAAAAAGATTGAATCACGTGAAGAAGTGGTTTTGAAAAGATATACCATTAATTTTTGTTGCATAGCACAAGGTATCATTAAATAATCATTAAAAACAGGTACTAAATACTTTGATTTCATTTTGGTGTTTGTTACCTTATCGTAAATCAATATGCAATATAAGAAAGTCATATAGCTATTCAGTGTTTTGCGTACACAGATATGCATATGCAAATCTGTTTGATCCTTCTTTTGTCCTAGTCTTTGTGATTGTCTTACATAACTATTATTTAAAAATTTTTACTCAAATATTTACTCCAAACCCCAACCCATAAAAAGTAATTAAATAATGAGTTCGGGGGTGAAGTTTAAATACTACAGAGAAGGGGTTTCATTATTTTTTCCTCAATTGAATTTACATGAATCTTTTATGTTTTATAATATAATTTTTCTAACAATAGTTTAGATGGCTGCCTCATATACAGCAATTCGAAGAAAAGTGAGAGAGCAAGTGGAAAGAGATATGAAAGAAATTTATGGTGAAAGTTGCAATCATAAAAATAATGTTGCTACTTGTACTGTTTCTAATGACTGTGGAAGTCTTTATTATGATGACAAGGTATATGAGGATAATAATGACACTGCAAGAGATAATTTTACTGCTCATGGAAATAGTAATCAATATGACTATGATCTTGATGAAAATTTTTATTTTCATTCAGACTCAGAAAATGAAAGTAATATGAATAGCGACCATGAAGAAAAAGACATTGTCACCTCCTTGGCTGAATGGGCTGTTAATTTTAAAGTTTCTTTGTTAGCTATTGGTGCACTACTTTTGTTGCTAAGACAATACTTTCCATCCCTGCCAAAAGATCCAAGAACATTATTAAACACCCTTAGAAAACATGTGATTAGGAAACTGGCCAGTGGAGGAGAGTACAGTCATATAGGGCTGGAAAAAGGAATTCGACAAGTTTTGCAAGGCTGTCTACTCCCTGATATTGATTGTCTCGAAATTCAATTTAATACAGATGAATTACCTCTTTTTAAAAGTAGTAGAACAAGTTTATGGCCCATACTTGGTATGCTTAAAAACAATGTTATTAAAACAGTGTTTGTTATTGGGGTTTTCTGTGGCCAAGAAAAACCTTCAAGTGCTGTAGAGTTTTTTGAGGACTTTGTTAAGGAAACTTTGTCACTTCTTCATAATGGATTATTGATTAGTGGAAAACATTTTAAATTAAAAATTCATTCTTTTGTTTGTGATGCTCCTGCAAGGGCTTTTGTCAAAGGTATCAAGTACCATTCAGGTTACAATTCTTGTGAAAAATGTGTTCAAGTGGGTCATTATGTTGGTAAAGTGATTTTCCCACAACTAAATGATCGCTTGAGAACTGACATTTCATTTAATCAAATGTCTGATGAAGATCATCATAGAAGTCCTTATGCTTTAAAGCCACTGAATATTGGTGGTGTAACACAGTTTGGACTTGACTTTATGCATTTAGGCTGTCTTGGAGTTATGAGAAGATTCTTATTGTATTGGAAAGGACCAATCGGTCTGTTAAATGTTCGTATTAGTTCACGAAATGTTTCTAAATTGTCTGACAAGTTGTTGAGTTATGTTGCATATATTCCATATGAGTTTGCAAGAAAACCAAGAGCTTTAAGTGAGATCATGCAATGGAAAGCAACTGAATTTAGATTGTTTTTGTTGTATTTAGGTCCATTTGCACTAGATGGAGTTTTACCAACAAATTTGCTTGATCATTTTTTGTTATTATATGTTGCATCTAGAATTCTTACTAGTTCTGAGCTCTCAAAGAACTACACAGATTTTGCAAACAATTTACTGGTTGATTTTGTCAGTGAGGCTGCTAACCTTTATGGACAAGAGTGTTTAGTTTATAATGTGCATTCATTAGTCCATATAGCACAAGATGTGAAACGTTTAGGACCATTAGATGAATTTAGTAGTTTTCCATATGAAAATATGCTTGGTCAATTAAAAAAACTAATTCGAAAACCTCAAACCCCTATTCAACAATTACTGCGTCGACTTGAAGAAAAACAAATTTTTCATAATAAACAGGAAGATATAAAAAAGATATTTCCTATCTTAACAAAAGAACATTTTGAAGGAATTCTTATAACTCCTGGAGAATTTAATGTAAGACAATATTTACAGTTTCAAACAGAGCATTGGTTTTTTTAAAATATCTGAAGGTAACAACTGTTTTATTGCAAATCTATTATATTGTAAATCTTATTCGTAATATTACTGAAAAAGGAAGTTATATAAATTTAATATGTCAAAGTTTTAGCACTGTTTCTGATGCATTTACTTTTCCATTGCCTTCTTCAAGACTAAGTATTTGTAAAGTACTCAGAAACAAATTTGATTCATTGAAATGTTGTCAGATAACAGATATTGTTAGTAAATGCATGTGCTTACCTTACTCTGAAGATTCTTGCATTATTATTCCTATACTGCATTGATTATAAATGTATGTTGTTTTTTCTATGTTATTTCATACTTACATAGTTATTTATTAAATGAAGTTTTTTTGATTGATATTTCAGAGAATAATTTGTTTTGTAATTTATATTTTTACTTTTTAAATAAATATTGCAAGAATTTATCTTACCATAAAAATGCCAAAAAGGCGTATTATTAATACACTCCCACTTAACTCTTGGTTTTTATTTCTCTCTTCAATAGCAAAAAAGAAAAACCAAGGATAAACTGGAACTTGCATATATATATATATATATATATATATATATATATATATATATATATATATATATATATATATATATATATATATATATATATATATATATATAAATATATATATACATATATATATACATATATAAATATATATATATATAAATATATATATACATATATAAATATATATATATATATATATATATATATATATATATATATATATATATATATATATATATATATATATATATATATATATATATATATATATATATATATATATATATATATATATATATATATATATATATATATATATATATATATATATAGATAGATAGATAGATAGATAGATAGATAGATAGATACACAAATATTTACTTAAAAGTTAATTTCAGATATTGTTTCAGATATTTCAATACTATCACATTGTATAAAGAGATGCATTTAGATTTTTGAGTTGAAAGATGAAGACGACAGATTTGTAAGGAAAATGACTGCGAAGATGAAAATACGTTATTATATTTAAATATATGTATAGTTTGTATGAACATTTTAATGTAGTAATAAATATTGTGACAAATTTTGATTTTTCTCTGTGTTACAAAGCTAAAGATGCTTATTTGATCAGCATTAATGTTAAATATTTATTTATCAGTAAATGCATGTGTTAAACAATGATAACATATTTTTAGTAGATGGTTTTGTTTTACAAAGATAACATATTGTTAGTAAATGCATGTGTTTTACGAAGATAAAAGATATTGGTAGTAAATACGTGTACCTCCTTCCTGTATTACTATTCTTATTCTGCATTATAATTGTATGTTGTTGAAATTTCCTAAAGTTATAATATATTATATAACTTATTGTTCCTGTATAGTTTTTGTATTGTATGTTTTTATTATTTATTGTTTCATTATTATTTATTGACATTTATAATTATTTACTGAATGAAGCTTTTGTTTAAATTGTTTTTTTTTTTTTCAGTTATGTTTAAAGGGGCGTTTATTTCTTAATTTATTTGACAGCTGTTAAAGAGGGAGAAGGTAACAATTATTTAGGAGTGTATTAATTATATATATTTGTGGCATTTTAATGGTAATTGGAATTCTTTTAGCATTTTTATAGTAGAGTTTTGAAGCTTATTGTCTCTAATTATTGCAGTGACACTATTATTCGATAATTTTGTGTATAGACGATGACTTGAAAAAATGGTTGCAATATCAACAAATGAACCTATATTTTTTCACCATTTTTGTGCAGGTAATACATAAAAAAAAAAAATATTACGTTTTTATTTATGTGCATTTTACACTCATATAAATATATAACATAATACTTATAATTTTAACAGTAGTTATGGCAATGCCTAAAGCTCATCAAATGAAAGATACAAAATCAAAGATTATCAAATTAAAGATTATCAAAGACTATCAAATTGTATAACCAGGAGCATTCGAACGTTGTAGTTGCTCTAAAGCGAAGTAAAGATGCAAGATTCGTTAGGATGCCAAGCAGTTAAAAAGAACATTATTATGTTTAGATATGTGTATAGTTTATACGATTATTTTAACTTAATTATAATAATTATAATAACAAGTTTCGATTTTCTCTGTGTAATTATTAAATTAAAGTTGGTTCATTATTCAACATCAATATTTACTTTTGTTTATTAGCGCCAAATTTTATTTTAACTTATTTGGACATTTTAATAAACATTACAAAGAGTTGCGCTTTATTTAAATTAATAGTTGCACTTTATTTGAAGAAAAAGCTGCGTTTTCTCTAAAGAAATAGTTACACATTAGTTAAAGAAACAGTTTACTAATTAAATAATTAGTTTTAATTTGTTTGCAAAACTTTACTTTTGATTCAAAAGGTATGCACATCTTTTGAATCAAAAGCAAAGTTTTCGCAAACAAAAAATGAATTAAAATTTTGAATATTACGTTGGGCGAACGGTAGAATGCGACGCTGGCCCAACGTCGGATGCCGACGTTGAGCCAACAATTGGGTGCGACGTCGCGCCGACTACCAAATCGACGTTAAGCCAACGTCGATTACCGACCATCGGCCAACCAATTTTTCGACGTCGGCCCGACGTTGGCCCAACGTATGCGTGCTAGCTGGGAACTTGCTTCCTTAAAGTATTATTATCAATTTTTGAAGATTTATCTTCTGCTTTTTCTACTGTTAGCCAAATTTGTGATTTCAATTGAATAAACACATTTACTATATTGGCTTTTTTTAGTGATGCTTTCTTTTCTGCATCTGTTTTGAGTTGCTTTTTTATTCTCAACATTGACATTTTCTTTGAAATTAACTCTACTTGTCGCTCTTTATACTTTAATTTCATTTTTTCAACACTATGAGAAGCTGTTTCAATTAAAATGTTACGCTTTTCTTCTGATTTTGCATCCAGCCATGCTAAGGTTTTGTTTCGGTACCACATAATATATGCTTGAATTGTTTGAATTTTGGCATTTGGTTTAGTTCGAATAAGTAGATCCAGAATTGCAAAATCACTTTCTAAAGCTTTGTTAGTCGTTGGTACATTTTCAGCAGCCTTTTGAATTTGATCATCTGAGTTCCAATATTTACCACCTGGAAGCTGATCAATTGCTTGTCTTTAAAGTATTATTAGAAATGCATGGGAAATTATTTCTAATGACTGTTGCACCAAGACATCAAATTCTATATTGCCTGTATCCTCAAATAGTTTTTCATAAAGTTTATCTTTATGTATTTTAACATCTCTTGGGTCAAATACAGGTGTTGCATTGAGCATTGGAGAAGCATCTTTGCAAAGATCTGACAATTTCATTTTTAAACGAAATAAATACTTATTCATGCTAAGAATGTTTTTCTTTTCTTCAATAAGTCTCCAAAGAGGACCAGTAATAAGCTAACCAAAATACCTAGTGCACGAGATTCAGCTAAAAATAATGTATTTGATATATCTTATTTAACTGCCTTCAGTAGATTATTAGGATTTGGCAATTGACAAAAAAATTCTTTAATAGGTTTAGAATAATAACACAGTGCAGCCCCATTATAAAACAAAATGTTAAATCTATTGCCTAAAAAAGAAGCAAACTGTAGTTTTTTTCTCGTAATCAACAAATCAATAAACAGATAAATTAAATCAATAAACGATAATCTTTTCTCCTAACTAAAACTCTGCTATTTACAAATTTTTCCTCAATATATATATACTCTATGCTTTTCCTAAAATATCCTTCAAAAAACCGTCATAAATCACCGCAAAAACATATTTACAATTATTATTGGTAAAAACTATTAAAGCTATTAAATCTCTAACGTCATTAAATGTTCTAGAACTTTCCGGAATTACACTCCTCATTCATCCTTACGGATCATCCAAATAGGAATCAAAGTATTTCGAAGGCATGCGCCGTTCCCGACCACTCCGTCGCAAAAGCATGTCGATTTCTTGGGGTCTATCTTCAGCTTCGACATTTTCCTCGTTCGTCTCTAATACATCTTTAACTTGCTCTCCTTGATTTTTAGCGTTCTCTAGACCAGTTTCAGTATCCATCTCTATTTCCACATCAGGGATAATGCAGGACTGAGTATCATTTCGAGGTCTAACTTTTGCGAGATAGCATCAACTCGATTCCCTCTGGACCACATCAGTTTGTTACCAACCTTGCGCACACACAATCCCAACACACGAACTCCGTCATTACCAATCTGCTCACCTTCTTTACTTTCCAAACCATATTTTAAAAAATGCCTCTTGACATAATCAAGAGTCACCACACTTTCGTCTACGAAAATGTCGTCAACATAAGCGGACGTTCCACTCTTCACTAATTCGTCTTGATCAATGACGACACTCACAACGGATTTCATGATCATTGGCGCAACATTCAATCCGAAACCAAGTCGTGTCAAACAATACCTTTTATTTCGAAACACCACTGTTTGGAAGGGCCAAAGAGATTTATCAGTTTTTAGTTGAAGATAAGCCTTGCGTAAATCAATTCTCTAAGCTTTTCGACACACACATCTGCATCTCTCGTGTATGTCTCAATGAAATCGTTAGCTTCTCTCCAGTCCAGAACAGGTCGGATTTTGTGGTCTTTGTTTCTCTGAATGACAGCCATTAAAGGAATCTGCCCTTTGGGCGGCCCCAATTCATTTTCGTCATACTCTAACAGCCACTTCCGATCAATCCAATCCTGTAGTTCGTTTTCATAGTCTGCTCTAGCGTGTTGTGGAATTCCGTACTGTGCCACTTTATTGCGCAATCGGTCGGGGCTTTCTCCATCTCTCCATTTCCATTTGACTCTCCATTCAACACCATTAAAAACTGCTTCGTGATCTTTCTTTTTTATTTCAATTTTCTTAACTTTGTCCTTGTTCAAAGCCGATGCTCCACAGTAACTCAATCCGAACTTCGCTTTTCCCAAAGGAGAAATGGATACTCCGCCTAGTAATTTAATGGAACTCATTCCGAGCATCATATCAACTCCAAACGGTTGGAAGTCCACTAAAATAACTTCATCACGTGCTTTAATGCCATCAACTCTCAAGAATCACGACCGCTGACCCAGTGCACTGATGAACTTTTCCTTCAAACGTTACTACCTTTTGAGTACCTACATTGACTTTTGGGCAGGAATTTTTTATTCAAAATTGTCTTCGAACATCCTGTGTCCACTAAAGCTGTCGCAACCATACCGTTAACTTTTAAACGAATAACAGATAATGCGCTCATTCCACCGTTGTTCAGGAGCGAGGTAGCGCAGATTCCTCGCTCCTGAATCGTTTCCCTGCAGCTTCCAGCATTTCGATGCAATGTGTCCTTCCTCACCACATTTAAAACATCTAACAGTCTTCGGTGACAAGTTCTTCGCAAGCAAACAATTCTTTGCAATGTGATTCAAACCTTTGCAGTTGTAACACACTAACGCGGTTTTTGTAGCATGGCGATCTAGATACAGCGGTTTTTGTAGCATGGCATCTAGATACAGCGCCAACAGCGTCACTGTCAATCACATTTGCACAGTTCAAAGCAGCTCTCACTCTAGGTAACATTATATCAATCGGGTCCATTACGTCTCGAAATCTTGATGATAAAACTTCTGGCAAACCCACAACAAACGCCAAACGCACAGACTCCTCTGATAATTTAGCAAGATAGGCTAATCGCCTTAAATCAGCCAAAAACACGTCGGCTTTTTCTTCGTCACATAATTTTCGTTTTGTAAACAGTTCATATGCACTATAGGCATCTACAGAAAACGCCGCTAATAACACACGCTCGACTTCCGCAACATCTTTTTTATTTTCCGCGGTTAAAGCATCGTACACTGCATAAGCAGCTTCTCTGAGAAGAATCGGAAAAAGTAGTTTAAGCTTTAAGTTCTGAATTTCAGCAATCACTTTCGTTCGTTGAATCCAAACAGCAGCATCCGAAGTGCCATCATACGTTTCAAACATATCAAATAATCTCATACTTGGTTCCATTCCCGGTTAGCTTGTAGTTTTTTCTCGTAATCAACAAATTAATAAACAGATAAATTAAATCAATAAACAATAATCTTTTCTCCTAACTAAAACTCTGCTCTTTACAAATTTTTCCTCAATATATATACTCTATGCTTTTCCTAAAATATCCTTCAAAACACCGTCATAAATCACCGCAAAAACATATTTACAATTATTATTGGTAAAAACTATTAAAGCTATTAAATCTCTAACGTCATTAAATGTTCTAGAACTTTCCGGAATTACACAAACATACACTTATCTTCACCTTTTCCAATGAGAAAAGAATTGAAATATCCTGCCACACCAGCTTCATCACTACCTCGTTTGTGGAATGTTTTACATGCAGTGCGTATCAGTCTTGCAACCCCAGATTCAAAAGTTTTAAATGCAAAAGTGTTTTAATGAGCATCACCCAGAGCAATTTTTTCAAATGAATCTAGTACTTTATCTGTCTCAGTTGCAAAGTTTGCTAAAAGATGTAACTTGCCAAAAAAGTTTGACATATCCTTAAATTCATTTTTCTGTTCAATTGTTAAACTATCCCAATGTTCTATAACCTTTAATAACAATAGCTCCCTCATTTCTTTGAACTTACTGTTAAATAGTGGATTGACAGAACCTAAATCTGACATAGTTGTTTTGAATAAACAAATTAACTTTGCAAAGTTTTTTCCGCTGTCCTTTGTGTCAAGAATATCACAAATATCATATAACATTTCTGTTAAAGAACTCAAAATTGATGCAGCATCTCCAGAGGCCATTTCTGATAGTCCAAATGATAGCATTCTACCGCTTTTGGTAGTCAACTGAAAGTTTTAATAATGTCTGTAATATTTGGTTGTTCCATCTCCATGTAAACAGTTTCCTGTGTCTTTTTCAATATTATGTAACATCTCTTCTGATACTTGAAGCTGTGCAAGAATTAAAGCTTCTGACATAAATCTAGATCTTGTACCTACTGAGGGAAGTTTTGTAATTCCTTTTGTTGCAAGTTTCTTTAAAACAATTTTAATAACATCATTGACCTTGTTCATACTGACATTTAATGATAACAGCTCCAGGATAACTTCTCGAATATCATTTGAATAACGTCCTCTTTCAAATGTTACAATTTTCTCATCTTCCAACAATTCTAAAAGACCTTTTAAATAAGACCTTTTAAAATATGTTTTCTTTGTTTAATGATTTAACTTTTTCACTAAGTTCTTTAACTTCTGACTTTAAAAAAGTGAGATTTTCAATTGACAAGAAGGAAATTGTTTCCTTTGTTTTACTTAAATTATTTTTTACACGGCTTAATTTCTTTTTGAGATTTCTTTTTTGTTGAAACAACATTTCAACTTTTGCATTACTATTTTCTAGCATTTGATTAAGGTTATTGAATTCCATATTTAAAGTTTGAGATGTTTCAAATTGTGCTTTTAATGCTTCAATTTCTTTTTCTTTTTTTTTTCAACTCTATATCTTGATAAACAATCTTATTGTTTAAATTTCGAATTTTATTTGTTTTATTCTTTAGTTTCAATGCGTTAAACTTTTTTCTAGACTCAACAGGCTTTTGTTTGTTGCTGTATATAGTGCTTTACACTGCATGGCTTGTCTTACAAATTCTAATTTCTCTCCATTTCTGGTTTTTACAGTTTTAATTTTTTTTTTTCACTTTCAAGACCATTTAACTGGTTACAGTAGTTTTCAGAAACTTTTTTAAAACTGTCGATTTCTTGAACTTTGCGCTTTAGAGTTTTATTTTTGATTTTGAGATGTAGTTTTTCACAAGATTTTTTTCTTTTTCAGATGACGTTGATTGTAAGAATGGTTGAAAATTTGTTTCACATAATGGTGATATAAAATTTAAAAGCAACAATTCTTCTTTCTTTTTTTTAGTGAGCAAGTTAACTTTTTGAATCACTCTTTTTATTTTCGAAAACAAAGTAAGGTCATTTTTAGCAATTTGGAAATTGGAATAAAAGTGTTGTGTAAAAACTATGCACGCATTGGCTAAGCTTTTGTCTTCTAAATTTTGATACCAGAAATACGGATCTCTTTTTTGCATTTTAAACAGCTAGACATAAAAAACTAATTATATATCAGTCACATTAATAAGCGCTTTCTAAATATCCATGTAGATAACTATAAAGGTTAAACGGAATACCAAAATGGCGTCTAGGAAAAGATCGAAAAACTGATGGAAAGTGTATTTTTTAAATTGATAAGATATAAAAAGCAAATGGTTATAAAAACTAATATCAAATACTATTATTTAATTAGCTTAATATTCATTTTTGAGGTGCTAGAATGCCAAAAAAGCAATGTAAGTATTTTTACTTGTCAAAATGTGTAAATTAACATAACTATGAAGAAAACCACTTGAAAAATTTTCTGGTATCTTTTTTAAGGAACTTCAAAGAATAAACTTCACAGAACAACATTTTTACTTAGCATTTGCCAAGGGCATACAACGGGCAATTTGGTTTGAAATTAGATAGCTAGCCTAAAAAGTTGCCGAAAAAATCGCGTTTATTTATATGATGAACTTGCGACACGGAAAAAGTCACGTGACTGAAGTCCCTACAATTACAGGTTTGTCATTATGGGTTTGACGATCTTAGAAAAGGATTGTGCTACTTGCTATTGCTTAAATTCTTCTTCTTCTTCTTTTTTTTTTGTTAAATATTCATATATATATATATATATATATATATATATATATATATATATATATATATATATATATATATATATATATATATATATATATAAAATTATGGTTTATAAGAATTATTCACATATTTAAAGGTATATGCTGGTCTAAAAGGAAAGCTTTAGGATTTTTAGTAATATATCTTTGTACAAATTCTTTTTTTTCTTTTTTTTTTTTTTTAATTTTTCTTAACCAATACAAAAACAAAAAGTTAAAGTAGGACTTTAGGACCGATGATTTTTATTTTATTAAGTCTTTAGAAAAACGTTTTATATTATATAGTGTTACGTTTTTTAATCTTTGTTGTCTTATATTTACGATATAGACAAAGGGGCTTGGTGATAAGACCACTTATGTCTTCTTCTTGCCCCTGCTATTTGTATTTATATTATGCTTTACGACTTTATTAAATTGATATGGCAAAAAAAAAAAAAAAATTAGAGGGTGGCCTTAGGTATTTCCGGACACATAGTTTAACCATGATTTTACCTCTTTTTCACCAGTGTGAACCAAATGTAGTATATAATAATTTAGCATTGGGCAGTTCTCGATAAATTAAAAAAAAATTGCCTTTAAAAATTTCCTCTGGTATAAATGGGAATGAAAATATCTTCATTTAGACAAATAATCATTAGCTTTTTGCGAATGAAAATAAACACTTTAAAAACACTTCTTTCAAATCTAAGATCCTTTTATTGGAATTTAATGAATTACTATTATAGGTTTGTGTATTATATTAAATGTATTAATATTTATATAAAAAAAAGTTGTTTAATTTTAATAAATAACGGATTAAGTTGTCCGGAACCACCATCCGCACATGTGTAGCTTTTGCACATAACTTATTTTTTGAAAGTAATGTTCCATCGATTATTTAAACATAAATATGAGCGTAACGCATGAACAACAGAAATTCAACATGAAGTGTTATGTAAAGTGTATATGTAAGATATATGTAAGATATGAGCAAAAATTTGTTAAATTGCTGAACATAAATTTGTTGAACATAAATTTATTTCTGAACATAAATTTGTTTAATAGTAAACTGTCAGCATCACTGCACTCTATCAACCCTGATATCATGGCTTCATCATTGAAATGTACTGGTGGAAGCGCTACCTTTGTTCTTCGCTGACTGAACCTAAGTTTTTTGGGAAGATATCCACGTACGAGTGGATTAAATGAATTTTAAGAGATATTTTAGCCAAGGTGTTTGTACGCATATAGTGCATTGTAATCCAATTTTTTACAACATTCTCGCAGTCAGCACATTACTTACTTCCAAGGAAAATGGTTACAACTGACTTAAATGCTACCCACGCATCTTTTTCAGTGTCACTAAAAAATGTATTGAAAAGTGTTCATCTGCCTCAATTTTTTTATTTATTTGTAAACCTATAAACACACCTTTGTCTACCTTTGCGTTACCCAATCCTGGAAACTTGTCGCACAGTTACTGAAATGTTATAGTGTCGCTGTCTATATATATATATATATATATATATATATATATATATATATATATATATATATATATATATATATATATGTATATATATATATATATATATATATATATATATATATATATATATATATATATATATATATATATATATATATATATATATATATATATATATAGACAGTGACACTATAACATTTCAGTAACTGTGCGACAAGTTTCCAGGATTAAGTAACGCAAAGGTATATATATATATATATATATATATATATATATATATATATATATATATATATATATATATATATATGTATATATATATATATATGTATATATATATATATATGTATATATATATATATACATATATATATATATATATATATATATATATATATATATATATATATATATATATATATATATATATATATATTATATATATATATATATACATGTATGTATATTTTAGTTTATATTTAAGTGTTAAAAAATATACTTTTTTGTATTATCAAAAATTTATTTTAATAGTTATATAACTTAGTGGTTTCTCATAAGTTTTTTGACAATATTTAATGTATTAAGGGGTTGTATAAAAAGATTGCGGTGGTGTTGCATCACCTGTATCACCCAATATATTTGAATCCGAGTTTTTTTTTTTAAATTTCTATTTATTTATATTTACAACAAGAACTTTATCTTAATTATTAGCAGCAAAATATATATTGATAAACAAGAAAGGGGTGGCATGAGAATCTTGCACGATATACCATAGACGGTTAAAAAAACATATTTTTTTCCTAGATCATTTGTGTCGCAATAGCCCATTCTTCTTGATGTGGTGTTGTTTACTTTCTCTGCTGTCCCATTCGCATATAAAGCAGCAGTACTTTGTGCATCCAGTATGCATTCATGTTAGAATAGTCCGTTGTTTTTGTGTTTGTTTTTTTAAGTTGTTTTGTTATTCAAATAAATAATTTAAACGGTCACAGTAAAGATGAAATTAACTTTTAACCAAATACAGTAAAGATGAACGTAACTTTTAAGCAATCACAGTATAGATGCAAGTAACTTTTAACAAATTATTGCTGGTGTTATCAATTCTTAGCCATCTACTTAAATTCATTCTCGTGTTACTCGTCATTTTAATAAAGTCTCATCCTTTTACTGTTACTGTTCCTATGTGCTTCAAAAATTTCTTACTTCCTTTAACTTCTCTTTTCCTTTACTTCTTCTTACTGTGCTTCAAAAATTTTTGTTTTTTCTTCGAACATCAGTTCTTAGGAATTCGCTTCCCTTCATCTTGTTTTCCTGATTTTTATAATTTGCAATCTATTAAGTTGACTGTTAATCGTTTTCTTGCTTTATAAATTTATCTTTTCTCTTCCAAAAAAACTTACACTAAGTGACTTTCAACTCTTAAAATGGTTGCTTGCAGTCTTGTTGGAAATAAAGATGTTTTAAAAAAAAAATCAGAGGCAATTTTACGGAGGTGGTGGAAGGAAAGGAAGGAGGAGGGGGCATTGTGGGTAGGATTCCCCCCCCCCCCTCCTTCCTCCTCAGCCTAAAGAAGTTCATTTTTAAGTAACTGTTGATTTTTTTAGAAATATAGTCAGATAGTCGGGTATTTAACAGATTTCAGTTGCCTAAACTTTTGTTTCGAGAAACGTTTTTTTTAAAAAACCAGTCATTACTTTTGTATATATGTATATATATATATATGTATATATATATATATGTATGTATATTTATATATATATATATATATATATATATATATATATATATATATATATATATATATATATATACATATATGTTTTCTTTTAAAAAATTGGTATTATGACATTCATTATATATCAGGGGCGGCGTCTAAATTTTTGAAGCACATAGGAACAGTAACAGTAAAAGGATGAGACTTTATTAAATGACGAGTAACACGAGAATGAATTTAAGTAGATGGCTAAGAATTGATAACACCAGCAATAATTTGTTAAAATATATATATGCTTTCTTTAAAAAAAAACTCAATTGGTATTATGACATTCATAATATATCAGGGGCGGCGTCAGCATTTTTTGGTCCTTGAGATAGCTAACTTCCAGACATGGAGCAAACTCCAAACATTTATATGTTTATACTTATGTCAAATAAGGATTTGCAAAAAATTGCGATGATTGGAGCTTGTGAACAAAAAAGCCTCAAAATTTTGGCCCTTCTGCCATGAACCTGAGAGCAACAAGTTGATGAAAATTTTTTTATTTTTTTTTAACTAGAATAATATTTATCGATAAATTTTCAATTTCGTAGTAAAATAATTTAGCTTTCAAAAATTATGACCATATAAATTGTAAACACCCCTTGATTTGAGGGGGTTGCAAATTTTATATGGAGATAAGTTTTGAACGCTGAGAGAGAATACTATGAAACTTATAATTTATCGATGAATAAAAGTCTCGTTGAAAATAGTACAAAAAATATTTCATCAACTTGTTGCTCTCACGTTTTGGGGCAGGGAGGGCAAAATTTTGGGGTTTTTTGTTCCCTAGCTCAAATCATCGCTAAAGGCCATCACGAAGAAAATCGCGGAAAGAGTCCCAACCAGCTCTCAGGTAGTTGTAAGAGGTTCAGGTGATAGGGAAATTAAGATGATAAAGAAGAATTAAATAATAGTTTTAAGGAGATCAAACCGTAATCAGAAGCACCTAAGGGTGAATGTGGAGAAACTGAGCTCTGAATAGGATTAGAAACAAGACATAAGTCAGAAGGTATATGGTTCGGATTGTCGGAAAAGCGAGTTGGAAAATTGACTATTTGTGTTAAAGATTGAGAAAAACAAAAAGTTATTACTAAACGCTAGCAGAGTCACTGAAATTAGAGACTCTGCTAAGTGTGATGAGCATTAAAGTTACCAACAACAACAACATTTGCTGTCGATGTTGATGACGATGGTTTTTTGTGTTTTATAGTTTTTGGTACTTTAGTCATTTTTAAATTTGTCAAAGCACAGATAGTACTCAGTACGCTATTTAGTAGTCCAAACAGTTACCTCATTATACTATTAACCAACCCTAAGCCGTAACAAAGGAGTCCAAATATGGCCTCGAAAATGTATATCAAAAGTACGAACAGCAACACTATCGATGCGCATCATGGCACTATTAGTACTCTGATATTTTACAGCTGTTTATGGAATCAACCTTTCTGAGAGCTACCGCAGAGTTCAGGAAACCTGAATACCAGCCGGCCTCAGAACCATATAACTGAGTTTCAAAGTTGTACCCTTATTATGAGATAATAGAATAAGTTGCCTAATCATAAAAACAGAGGCACAAGTAAAACCCATGCATTGAGTCAAAAAAAAAAGGTAAATATTTTGTTGTTATCTATGATAAGCTAATTGTAAGTAGTAACCAGACTAGTCTATGGATAGACTTACAACACAGACATAGACAATTCTATATGTTGTAATGGACACAACAAATGTTTAATTTTTTGTCCTTGTTGTGTCTATCAAATTTTTGATGGTGTCCTAAGATTGCTCAGTTAAAAAATAATTTTCACTTCATAAGTCTACAAAGCATAATTTTTTGTCTATTTGGTGTCTATGATTTTGTCTAAATTTACTTGATTTCATAAAACCAGAAATCTTTCATTACCGTATTATTTGAAGATTGTTATGTAGTAAATTTATAATATTAAATTTTGCATTTTAAAAATAAATTTTCACGCACATTCACTGAGAATTGAAAAACAACTGAACTGAGTAATTAATGAACTTCAATTGAGCACAAAATAGTCCATTTTGAGGTTTTTAAATAGACATTAACTTTTTAATCAACAGCACACGCTGGACAAAAAATTAAAAAATGAACTTCTGTTAGAAAAATTGTATTTTTAATTTTGTGCTCGTTTTCAGTTTTTGAAACGATGCTGCAGTGAAAATTTAATTACTCGTTATAAGTCCAAATTATATAATAAATAGATCTTCTATACCTCATTAAAAAATCGAGATTGTTCATTTAGTGTCCGTTTTTAAAATGATTGTCTAGAAAGACAAACATTTTTTATAGACAATTCATTTTTGATAGTTGTAATTAAAATTGTTGCAATTAGTGCTTTGTCGAAGTCTATTTTTGTCCTTTTATAATAAGTCCATTAGAGATTGTCTGGTTGCTAATTGTAAGAGAACTTATTTTAAAAAATCATGTTAAATGATTTTCTAACATTTTATATATTAATTTTTGAATTTTAATATTTTAATAAGGATTTACTTTCGATTTTAAAATGGCTGATGAATTTGATTTATCAAACATAAATTTTAATTCATTTGAATCTAAAAAGTCAATACTTTTAAATAAATATTTTGATCCCGATATTAATTTTTATAAAAATAACGAAATAATTAAAAATATTAACCCGTTATACTATAACCCAAATTCGAAAAAAATTTATAAAGGTGAGGAGAAAAATTTGTTTACAATACTTCTTATTAATATTAGAAGTATTCAAAAAAATTTTGAGTCGTTTAAATAGTTTTTATATAACATTGATATTAAATTTCAAATAATTTGTATAAGTGAGACATGGTGTCACGATAAAAACACTGTAAACAATTCTAATTTTTATTTACCTAATTATAAAGTGATTCATCAAATAAAAGCATCGAATAAGGAAGGTGGGGTTTTGTGTATACATAAAAAAATCAATATTATTCAAAGTTAAAACAGATTTAAGTTTAACCACAAATAATTACGAATCATTATGCATTGAAATCATTAATAAAACCTCAAAAAACATTGCCGTCTATGCTTTATACCGACCACACTCAGGAAACATCAAGGTATTTGAAAATGACATCAAAAGTATAATTAAAAACAAATCATCTATAAATAAAGCGGTTTATATTGTTGGTGATATCAATCTCAATATATTAGATAACGAAAAAAAAACATTAAAAATTTCTTTAACATCATTTTTCAAAATAATTTATTCCACCAATCAATAAACACGAATAACTAGGGAAAGTGCAACTTCTTCAGATCAAATTATTACAAATGAATTTATAAATACAAAAATAAGGACGGGAATATTTATGTCTGAGATTTCTGATCACTTTCCGATTTTTATTTTATCCCAAAAAAACAGAAATGATGATCAAAATAAAAGAAAAAAAAAATTAAAACACGTTTAGTAAACGAAGCTTCCATTAGTCATTTTCATAATCTTCTATACTGTGTTACCTGGGATACCCTTCAAAATAATCTAAACACTAATAAAGCGTATAATATATTTTTCACTGAATTTCTTAATTTTTATAACAAGGCATTTCCAGTAGTTACTAAAGTAATCAAAACTAAAACACTTCTAAACCTAGATAACGAGGGGTATTCTTAAATCTTCTAAAAAAAAACAACGTTTATATAATAAGTTTCTTAAAAAAAGAACTCTTAAAAATGAAAACAGTTATAAAAATTATAAACGGCTGTTTAAATCAATTTTAAAGCGCTCAAAAAAACATTATTCTGATCAATTATTAAAACACAAAAATGATTCCAAAAAAACGTGGAATATTATTAATGAGGTAATCAGAAAAAAAAAATTATACAGAAATTTACTTCCTGAAAATCTTAAAATAAATAGGGTTTGGGGGGGGGGGTAATATGGATTGTTGGGGTAATATGGATATATTCAATAAGTATGCATGGAGTAAGTTATCTATACATAATGGTGAAACCTGAAAATTTCTAACAGTTTATACACATAATTAGCTTCTTTTTTTAGCATTAACAATGTTTATATTTGATTTACGTGAATAGTTCAAATGTAAAACATTTTGTTTTGAAAAAAAATAAAAAAAACATTACGTTTTAAAACTTTTGTCTGCAGACTTCAGTAATATTACTTATCCAAGAATAATGATGTAAATTTATTAATTGGACCATCATGTAACAACATGTAAAATTTAATTTATAAGTTCTCTAACCCATATCGATAAATAAACAAAAATATAAAATGGGGTAAAATGGATATACAGGTAAAAATAATAGTGAGGTAAAATGGATATGTATAAAATATATAAAATCCTATTAACATTAAAGAATTTTGTTACAAAATCATAAGCAGCATGGTATTTATTTATATACTTAAGCTCACTTTTAAATACTTTTAAATACTTTTAAATATAGTATTATACATTTTTCAGTAACATATAATAATTTTATCTTATGTTACCGAACTATTTATATTAAGGTCATAGTTCAAATTTGTTTTCTTTGAATGGCAAGGGTAAAAATTTAACTCCCATTTAAATATTTCATATTTTATTTTTGTATTCCTCGTTTCATTTTATTACAGTATTTTACTTTATAATTAAATATTATATTTTACATAATTAAAGTTAATTTTATAATATTTTAGAAAAAATAATAAGACTGAAATAAACTATCATGCCTGAAATAAAATATCAGTGCAAGACTATTGGTACATACAATCACAGCAAATTAATGACTGTCCTACAGCTTTTAAAGGAAGAGGAGTCAATATACAATGTATCAAAGTCTACTGGCCAAAAAGGGCAGAGTTTTAACATCTCAAGATGTTGACGCATGGTTGCAAGAAAAGGAGAAGAGCAAAACTAAAAAGAAGACTGTATCAGTCAGAAAAAGAAAACTGCTAGTCATAACCAATATAGTTTGACCTTTTAAATTCATGAAAAGCAATAAGTGTGGTATATGTATCAAATATATTATCAGTATCCGTATTACCCCACCAGTTGGGTTATATGGATATAAGAAAGGTGTTGTTAAAAAAGGATTAGAAAGTTAGTTATTTGAAATATATTTATTTTCTACTTATTGTGATTCTATTGTATACACCCTGAATGTAAAGAAAAATAGCAAAAGTTTTTATGGTAGTAATTAACTAAAAAAAAAAATTATATTAAAAAAATATATATATAAAATTCTATCCATATTACCCCACCCCACCCTAATAATCGTATTATAATTAAATCCTTAATAGCTGAAGCTCTCGGTCAGTTTTTTGTAAATATAGGGCCTACTTTATCATCAAATATAGAAACTACTCAAGTAAGTTTCGATTCATACTTAACCTCAACCAACACTAAATCTATGTCTAATTATAAACTTACAGAAAAAGAGTTATTAGACGCAGTCTCTTTATTAAAGCCTAATAAAAGTTTAGGATTTGATGATATAAGTAGTAATGTCATTATCAAATCAATTAAATATGTCACAACTCCACTATTGCACATTTTTAATTTATCTTTACAGCAAGGTATTTTTCCTGATAACCTAAAAATTCTGAAAGCATTTAATGTAGACAAGTATACCCTAGGGGTGTTCATTGATTTAAGTAAAGCTTTTGATACAGTCAATCATCAAATCCTTCTATCAAAACTCAAAAGTTATGGTATTATAAATAGTAGTTTGTCCTGGTTTGAGAGTTATTTGACTAATAGGAAGCAGTACATATTATATGACGGAGGAAAAACTGAATATCAAACAATTACATGTGGAGTCCCTCAAGGATCAATTTTAGGACCACTTTTATTTCTTGTTTATATAAACGATTTAAATAAATTCTCTAACATCTTAAGCTCCATTTTGTTTGCTGATGATACCAACTTGTTTTATTCCAGTAAAGATATAAGTTTATTGTTTCAAACTGTAAATAAGAAACTTGAAAAATTAACCCAATGGTTTAAGTCAAACAAACTGTCTTTAAACATCAATACAACTAAATACACTTTGTTCCATTGTCTTCATAAAAAAGTATATATTTCCCTAAAACTACCGAATCTGTAGTTTTTACCCTACCAGATTTTCAAAAAACAATTATATTCAATCCAAAATATACTATTTAGTTACTAAATTCTCAATTGCAAACCGAGGTCCTATACTGTGGAATACTATATTAAATAACAAGCTGAAAACAAATTATTCTCTAAACCAATTCAAAACAAAACTTAAGCAATTGCTGATGGCAATTGAAAATGAATCAAATTTCTTCTAAAATTGAAAATTTTTTACTATATTTTACTATATTTATATATAGTTTTTTAGCATATTATTTACGAACAATACTAACAATTAATTAACTTGTAATTAAATGTTATTGCAGTTTTTCAAACTTTAGATTGTAATTTGTAATTATTGTAATTTTTTTATCTTTTATTGTGTTTATTAATCTTATAGTTCCACGTTTAACTGCTTGTTAACTCTTATTAAAACAACATTAACTAAAGAATTAAGGTTCTTTAGTTAATGTTGTTTTAATAAGAGTTCAATTTAAAATTATTTTTAAATTGAACCAGCTAAAATTATATCTTTTAGTTTATAATTTCTTACTTTACTAACCAATTCTTAAATTTAACTCTTTAAATTACTAAATACTTTGAAAGTTTAAAAGCTAAATATTGTAAAACATTTTATATTTTATTTTTTGTATTTTCTTTGAAGATGTTATTTTATAATGATGCATTTTTCGGGGCTTAATGATAAGACTAATTTTGTCTTCTTCTAGCCCCAGTCATGTAACTTTTTCTTTTATTAAATACGATGTAAAATTTTTTTTTACTAACTGGCAAATACATATAAAAGACGGAAGATCCAGCATTCAAAATCCTAAACTGGAAACAATGTATAATAAGTACATGTGTGCCAGCCTAAAAGATGAAGAAAGGATATAAGGTTAGTCAACAGGAAGAATCTGTTAAGCCCTTAAGTCTTTGCCTAGGAGGCCTTTCACAAGACAGTAGCTGGATGCATTTAATGTCTGCCCAAGATGAGTATTTTTATTGAGATACCATCTCTAGCCTTTACTCAATTAAGAACCCAAAGGCAAAGAGTGTTTTAAGTCGGAGTTGGCTTTTCTTAGCCTTAGCCTAAAAAAGCAAATCCTACGGGGCAGCAGTACAAGATTTGTGCACATGGATTTTTTGGATAAAAAGTTGTATTGATTAGGTGTTAATATATTATTTATATTAAGGTAGTCATCAATATTTGAACTAAAATACTTTCCATGACACGATAGCTAATAAATGTGAGAAAAAAAAAACTGCAATAACGACTTATTAAAAATAAAATAAAAACCGGGCAACAAACTGTTAAATAAATTTAATTTGTGCTAAGTAAACTTTTAAGTATGTCAATCCATATTCGTATTAATTGTCATCCGTGTGATTTTTTGTTCTAATTCCCAAAAATTATTGATTGAATGTGGACAATATATTCGAACATTTTGATGTTACTTGAAAGAGATGGTAATCATATCCAGGCGCTTTTAAAATGTCTAAAAGATAGTTTTAACATTTTAAAGTGAAACAAACGTATATAAAAACAACCTATAAAAATAAAAATAGAATAAAGAAATAAATATAAGATAGAAAAGATTAAATAAAAATATAAAAAATTATCTAAGAAGGTGGAAAACTATTGATTAGACCTTAGTGATCTAAAATCCATTACTGAATGTTGCCTTTGGAAATAAAAATCCTTTACTCTAAGTTTAAGTTAAGTTCAAACCATAAACTTTTTTGATAAGCACAAAATTTTTTACCACATAAGCCTCAAAATAATAACAAAATAATGGCGGTAAAAAATAATAACAAAATAATGGCGGTAAAAAATTACCAACCTTGAACGCTTTAAGGTTAGCATTACTGAATGACAACCTATGTTCAAAAACTATACATTTATTTGCTTTATTCATCTGGTGGAAAACACTATGATTGGTTATAGAAACAATGCTAAACAGACGAGTGACCCTAAAATAACTTTGTCTTATTTATTACTTTACTATGTTTGTCAAAACCTTTTTTAAAAATCCTTTAAAATGAGATGTCGTTAGTTTTGAAGATGTTTTAGCTTATAATATAATAATAAAATTAATAAAAATCTTGCCTTTGATATTCAATTCAGAAACTAAACATGCAATACTTGTCTAACATGCTTAATGAAGTGCATCAACGAGTAGTTTAGCCACACGACTTTGCATTTCAATTTTAAACTGTATTATTGCCTAAGGTTAGCCCTCCATTTCTGGATTCTTTTCTTTTTTTGATAGACATGGTTAAATATATGGCAAGATCTCTCTTTCTAAATTCTTTCTTTTCCATGAAAGGTAGTTCAGCACAAATAATTTTATAATTTTTATAGTTTTTATTTATTTTTAAAATACGCACAGATATATTTATTTTTGTTTGTTTGTTCTATTCATTACATTTTAAATAAGTCTTTCGTTACAATATTTAAAATACAAATATATAATGATTTAAAAAATATTTATACATAATGATCGTTATCAAAAAATAAAAGAACGCGAGGACTCGACCATACGGTCTTGAAGAATGGTCCGCGGTAATCAATACAAAGTTTAAAAAGATCTATTTGAAAAATGGACAGCCTAATAAAATTGACAGCCCATTTTTCAAATAAATGGGGAGCTGATTTTATTAGACAAAATGGGCTGTCTAATCATTGCGTAATATATACTTATTTTTATCTTTTGATGAATACAAATTATGGAAAGAAATCCATAATTTGATAAAAATACGTATATATAAAAATACGTATATATTACGCAAATATATACGTATATATTACGCAAATATATACAGGGATGAATTGGTTTTGCATTTAAACATAAAACAAAGAATATTAAAAATATTAGGCTCATATATATTAAGATCTTTCATTTCAAATAATAGAGGCTTGGCATGAGTGTAACGGTCTTTAAAATATATAGGACGTGCTACATGCTACTGCTGACAATAAAGAGGTTTAAGTTAATTTTTATTTGTACTACCCCAAGCTATGTTTGTATAATTTATGCGACAATAAATAAATGAGTGATATAATTGTACTAAAGTACGTTTATTTAAAACATTTCTTGGTTTGTACAACATTCCTATACTTTTTGAAATTATAAATATGAAAAGTAGAAATGATAAATTTTTAATGTGATTTTTTCGTGTATGAATTTCATCTATACAAACACCTAGAAAGTTGGTTTTTTTTACTTTTTTAACTTGTATATTGTGAAAAACAAGTTGAGGCATGTTAATTGGTACATAATTATTGGTATCATAATTGCCAGTTTATCTTTTTTGATGAGATGATAGAAAAAAATCTATTTAGTTTGATCAATGTTAAGAGATATTTTGTTAATCACAAACCAGTTAGATATTTTGATTAACTCGATGTTCACGTAATGAAATAGAATAGGAAGCTATTGTGTGACATAAATGAGTGTCATCAGCAAACATTGTTGTTATTAAATCCGAGACTTTGCATAGATCATTAATATAAATAAGGAAAAGAAGAGGTCCTAATATGGGTCCTTGAGGAACTCCACATATAATATTTAACAAATTTGATGAAAATATTATATCGGCGTAAACGAATTGTTTACGATTAGTTAAATAACTTTTCAAAACATTGCCTGTTATACCATAATTTTTTAATTTTTTAGCAAGAACTTTATAATCGATGGTATCAAACGCTTTCGCTATATCAATAAATATTCCCAATGTGAACTTAGAACTGTTAAATAAGTCTGATATACTCCTTGCTGATATCATCCTAAACTAAACAATAGCGTGCTCTGTTGAACTATTTTTTTTGAATCCATATTGCATGTTATATAATAATTTGTTTGCTAAAAGGTGATTGTATATTCTGTTGTACAAAACTCTTTCTAAAATTTTAGAAAAAACAGACTGGATAGGAATTGGAAGATAGTGTTTTACATTAATTTTTTCTCCTTCTTTGAATATAAGAATAATTTCTGCCATTTTTAAACCATCAGGAAAAACTGCCTGATTAATCTAGCATTTAAAAATTTGAAAAGGTATGTTTTTTAAAACGTCAAAACAGCTTATAATAGTATTCCCATTGACATCATCCGGACCAACTGCATTATTTGTCTTTAAAAATTTAAAAACACTTTCAAACTCTCCAAGAGACAAATCAAAAAAATTTAGATACGAGTTTGGAGGGTCATATGTTTCCTTTATTGATTCTTTAGGGTTTGGAATTTTTTTTCTAGGTTTGGTCCTACAGATACAAAATATTTATTAAGTTCGGAAATAATTTTTGATCAAGAAAATAACTGATAGATTCACTTAGTATTTCATATTGATCGTTTCTCGAATGATATTTAAAAAAATTTTAACTTAACATTTAACTTTAATACACCTATAAATATATTTATACATATATATTTATTAAAAAGATAAAAAATTTAAGACTTTGACAGGAGCAAGTGACTGCACCCTGGAGTGAGTACATCTGGGCTGGGCAGTCTTATGATCAAGGCCCTTTCATTTTCAACTTTACAATAAGTTTTTGTGAGGTTAAGAAAAATAAATCTTACATTATAAGTAAAAAAACAAACAACCATATATGTAACAATCTCATAAATGAGATAGAAGATATATAATATGTGCACTATAAAATGTGTACTATAATATGTGTACTATAATGTATGCACAATAATATGTGTACTATAATATGTGTACTATAATATGTGTACTTTAATATGTGTACTATAATATGTGTACTATAATATGTGTACTTTAATATGTGTACTATAATATGTGTACTATAATATGTGTACTATAATATGTGTACTACAATAAGTGTACTATAATATAAACTTCATTTGTAATCATTGTAGAGCGAAATGGGATCGATTAGTTCAGGTCAGTTAATATTAATTTAAACTTTAAAAATAGGAGAATATGTTGGAGTTATTTATATCAAATAAATACTGTTTGACTGCTGCTTAAGAGGAATTTAATGACTTTATCTTTTTTATTTTCTCTTTGAGGATAAAATTCCATAGTCGTGGTTCTCGGCTTAAAATGGGAAAATCAGATTTTTTAAATAAAATCTTCAGAATCTTTAAAGTTGTGAAAAGAGTACTTGCCAGTGGGCACGCGTCATCCGGAGGTCATCCGTAAGACATTTCCTGGACGTCTTCGATGGACAACGCATGTCCACTGGGTTTGTTGAATATGTGGGATCAGTGACGGAAAATTGATTTTCAAAGGACTTTGGTAGCAAATCTTTTTGCTATTGAAACATAAATACTAAATTTTAAAGGAGGTTTAATTCATGAATACTAGGAGTTCCAATTTCCCTGAATAATGGTTTGGCGTGAGCATATCTGTTAAAATTGCGTAATATTCGACATGCTTGCTTTTGTTTTATGTATTTTTTTTTATTGCTGAAGAGTATGTGCCTGCCCTAACAATATTGCAATAGTTGATACAACTGTGAAGGAACGAGTAATATATATTTTCAAAACAAATTTTATTTAGAAGGTATTTTATTCTATGCATGATGCCAATTGATTTAGAAATTATTTTGATGTGAAAAAACATGGTTTTTCCAATTAAGGCTTTCTAGAAAAAAGAAAGTTTTAATTGGAGTTTTCAAAATTTTTATTGAACTGTCTCTTTCAATATTAATGTTGTTGATCAGGTAGGCAGAAATGGTAAATTATCAGAGTTAGATGGTTTGTGAAATAAAATATATTTGGCTTTAAGGATGTTTTAGAAAAATCATTTAATCACTAACTGTGATTAATTGACTATATTTAATCACAATCAATAATAATTAAATATAAAAGTAGCAAATAATAATGGCGCAATATTGTTTGCTACTCGGGTATAATCATTTAATCACTAATTGTGAAAAAACTGTCAGAGCATTTAAATGATACAGTGATAAATAGAAAATTAGCAAGCTAAAAATAAATATTCATACCTCGTGTTAAAGTGCAGGTTTTTAAATAATTCGATCACAACCAAAAAAATTTGAAAGCTTACTTTCACTTAGAATTAAATAAAACGAACTATAAAAACAAGTTCAGTAATTTATCATTATCAGTTATATTATTAAGGAAGAAAGTATGCAACAGTATTACCAAATGGAGTCGAAACCACCATGTTTTGACTTGCAAAACTTTTGTTCCATTCTAAACTATTATTTAAATTAAATAAAAACAACAACAGCAAAAGTTTAAATTAAAAAAAAAATACCCTAATTATAAATAAGATATTTTTTGATAAAAAGTACAAAATCAATCATTTCTTTATTGAATTCACATATGAGATTCTTAATGAGTCTAATTCTGTAATTTAAAACGTTAGGTCAATACTTAGATTTTACTGCAACAGAAATTCTTAAGGAGTATATACAGTCTGAAAAATATTTTTACTTATATAGAACAGTTATATAGAACTAAAAAAGTTGCCTATAGAGAGGTTGCTTATATAGAGCGTTCACTATAAATTTATAATGCTATTTAAATTACAAATAACAAAAGTTTTGTTTCGGAAGCCGAAATTGAGAGCGAAGTTCTTCAATAATTTCAAACTTGGCATTATTTATGAGTCCTATTAGTGCAGTCATTTGGTGCAAACTTTGTGCTATTTAGGGTAAAAGCATGAAACGTGGTAGAAATGTTAATAAGATAGGAACAATATAAGCAACTATATATTAAAATTTATAATTAAAAGAATGTTAAAATAAGACAAAAAGTGTTAGTATTATTATGCATTGCTTGTCATAGAACCTTTTTCTTTAGAGTCCAGAAACCGACTACTCAATGGGCAATGTTTTAACTGAATATCTAAAATTTTATTTTTTAAATAATTGCATTCAAATGAAGTAACAATTTAATTTAACGATGATAAATTTTCAAACTTAAAAGAGTAAGGAAGATTTAAGTATAAAAATTTGAAATGAGAGTTTATGAAAATCAACTATATTGGGAAAAGACTCAGAGTTTTGCCAAAAGTATCTTTTAGAGAACGGATTAATTTTTCATTTTTAACTGTTAATGAATATATTTGTATGCAAGTTTTGGGTTGTTTGGAAACTTTGATACTGTTTTTTTTATGTTTAAATGTTCATCTCTTTGCTATGCTTCATTTTCTTGAAATATTTCAGTTTTAGCAAAAATATTTTTAATTTCATTTCAAGCGTAAAGATTCGTCTTTCTTAAAATTAAAAAAATTTAAAAAATTGTTCTGCTTTGAGGTAAATCACTATATATTTCTTTGAAAGTAAGATTTTTTTAAGTTTTATTTAAGCTTCTAAAAAGTTCTCTAAATAGCTAAAGAAAAAATGCTATAAAGAAAAAACAAAAAACAAAATCTTTAAAAATCGTAAAATGCACAGTAAAACCTCATCTTAATAGTTAACTAGTTTAAGATAAACCAAACTTATTCTTTTGAATCTATACACCCCTGTACACCAAAGTACACATCTGCTATTTCCTTAATCAAAATCAATTTTATGTTCATTAATTTTTTTCAATTGTTTGAGATGGGACTCAAATAATTTCCAGCACATGGAACATAGGTGGCACATTTATTTATTTCTAAAATATTATATTTTATGCCATTATATTTTTTAGGCATCTTTAGTCGCATTGCCTTACAACTGATATCTACACTTTTTAAAATTAGTTTTACAATGGTAATTACGTATACTACAACTAATTTAGTGTGATTTCCCAATTTTAAACAATTTTAAAAATCCTTTTATGGGAAAACCATCAGTCGGTAAAAAAAACTTAACAATTTTTTATTTTTTTCAATTATTTTTTAGGTGCCCCAAGAAATCCTTACGGTCTTATCACAGAGCACCGCGGATGAGCATTTAATCGGAAGTTCACGCCTCCTTCCAAACTGTTGTCGCAAAATTTGCGCAGAGGTGGGGTTTGAACCACAGATCCTTTGTACCGAATCTATTTTGCCTAAAAACTTTTCAGATTTTTTTAGTTTGATAATGGCGCATACTGCATAAGCCGAAATAGCATTATTTAATAATAAAAATAAAATTTAACCGAACATGATGTCTTTTATCATTTAAATATATATATATATATTTTATTTATTTATATATTTGTTAAACACCCACTATATATTACAAGTAAGGTAAATAAAAAGTTTCAAAAAAAATCTCTAGGATCTAGGAATTTTATTTTCAAGAACATCCTTGAAGATTGTTCTTTGTTCTTTTGAGATCCAGTACTCAACTGCACATTTTAAGATTTTAAGATCCGTTTCAAGAATTATATTTTTTAAACCAGTAATTTTTATTTTTTCTTTGTGTTGCATTAGTTTCTCTATATTTAATTTATGACTATTGCACAGAGCCTTGACGCTATCTACAAAAGGCCGTGGACCTGATTCGTTGTTCAACTGCGACTTAAGAATATCAAATGTCATTTTATTTTTCAACAGGCGAATAAATAAGTTCATCTTATTTTGTTGCGTAATTATAGATATATCTTCAATACAAAATAGGGGATGTATATAATTTTTATTATGTTTTGAAACGTTTAGTAGTGACTTCAGTGCAATTCTTCCTACTATATCAAGCTTTTGCAATAACATTTCTTTATGGTCGCAAAGCTCAAGACCATACGTTAGTGTTGGAACAGCTAAAGTTTTATATAACTGGACAATAGAGTTTGGGTGAACAAAACGAATTCCAGCTTGAATTAAAGACTGTATTACTGCCCGGAAATGGGATATTCGGTTATCAATGTTTAAACGATTAAGTGAGGCAATTGGTGAATATTTTGTGTCCCATATAAAGCCTAGATGAGTAAGTTTATTGTCTAGTTTTATTTTTTGGTGGTTGAGCGTTATCGTGCATTTTTTAATTTGATGTTTTCCGGTGACCAAAAACTCGGTTTTGTCAGCATTCAATTTTATGCAATTTTCTTTTGTGTAAATTTTACAGATATTAATTAGCTTTTGTAGGCCAGAGAGGGTGGAACTAAGAAGTATAATGTCATCAGCATATGCTACAACACCCGTGTAGTTTGCATTTATTGATGTTCCTACAACACTTTCATTTTTTAAGGTTTCTAGTAGGTTTTGAGTGTAAAGATTGTACAAATGAGGCCCTGTCTCACTCCTTGCGTTAGATAGAATGGAGATGATTTGCAACCTAGATAAGACACAGAAGCACTACTTTCCCTGTATAATGACGATATTGTATTAACAATATACAGTGGTAATTTTTTATTATTGTACAGTTTCTCAAAAAGAATGTCCCAGTTGCAGCTGTCAAAAGCTTTTTCAGCATCGAGGGAACAGAGATAAACAGGTGAGTTGTTGTTGTTGTAGTGTTTAATTGTTTCACTAATAACAAATTCGGCGTGTAGGGTTGAGCTATTTTTGGTGAAACCGAATTGAAGAGGATGAGCTTCTTTTAGATCTGGTCAGATTATTAGGATTATATATTCGATTAGTTTTGTGAAGATTGGAATGATGCTGATACCACGGTAGTTATTTGGATCAGTTAATGATTTTTTATAAGATTTAGCAAGTGGTATTATAAGTGATGTAGACATCGACTTTGGCGTTTGACCATGATTAAGAGAAAATGTGAAGAATTTTTTTAGCCATTCTATTAGAGCTTCACAACGCAAATATTTTAAATGTTCTGCAGAGATTCCAAATGCATCTTTGGTTTTGTTTAATTTTAGGCAAGAGATAGCCGTTCTTATAATTTCATCTGATATTATTACAAAGTCAAATTTTGTACAAGGTGGAACTCGTCGCGGTATGCGTTATAGATTTAGTGTTCAACCGTTTTTCGATACTATCGGCGAATTCTCTTGTGATTGACTCCTTGTCCTTTTTGTTATTTGTTGTAAATAATTTTGAGTTTGCATCAGTCTCTATATTTCTAAAAGTATTCCAGAAGTTTTTTGGATTGGTATTTTTTAACATCTCGATTTTTATGTATTTTTTGTAAAGGTTATAGTTTTGTGCTTTCTTAACAGCGTTTCGGAAAGTTTTTCGTGCCATTAGGTATTGGGTAAAAATGTGCGAACTTAAATCTTTTACGAAACCCGTGTCACGTCATTTCTTAAAATGAAATGTAAGAGCTTTTTTACTCCTATTTAACTCGGGAGTCCACCAAGATTTCGAATATAATGATTGTTTTTTCTCAGTTAAGTATTGGCTAAGAGCCTCAGATGCACTTTTTGTAATCAAATTATAGATTTTAATAAGTTCTTTATCGTAATTGTTATTTGTAAGGCTAAGACTTTTAATATTATTATTTACGAAATCATTATATAATTGTATAAAACGTTGATTATTCCAAGCATAATTTGGAATGCTAATTTTGTCTGTCATTTTGTGAATATTCTCTTTGAGAGATCTTCCGATGAGTTCAATTACAATTGATACTGGCAAATGATCACTCATATTCTGAGGTGAAAAGGGGGCAACAAAACAGTTGTAATACCTAAGAGAAGTGTTTTCTGAGATAGCTATGTGATCAATATATGATGCATTTGGTAGTGTATTATGTTGATATGTTAATTACGTCCACTAGTTCAAATTCACTCGATTTTATAAATTCTGATAGAGCCGCGGAGTAATTATTTTTTGTGGGACTTGATCTTTCTAGTAAATCGTATATTTCGAGAGGAAAAGATTGAAAATCACCAAATACAATTACTTCGCCGACACCCTCATAATTATTAACAAGGCCTTTAATTATATCGAATTGATTTGTGTATTCATCTAATGATGTTCGATTATTCCGCGATGAAGTTAGATAAATACCAATTATAACAATGCTAGTATTATTTTTAACAAGATTTATAGCAAGAATATGATCATCTTCATATAAAATAATGACATTTTGAAACATATGTTTCCGAACCAGAAACGCATTTCCGCCAAACGGCCGACCTTGCTCGCGTTTATTTGCCTGGTGGAAGTACGAAGAGTGGGTGTTTTTGCAAATATTTTCGATTATTGAATGTTCAAGTTTTGATATCCAATGTTCGCATATAAAAGTAATATCATGGGAAGTTATCAAGGATTCAGTGTATTCAATGTTTGATTTAAGCCCATGACAATTGAAAGTACATAATTTTATGGGAAATTTATTTTTCTTTAATACGCTGTCGGAAGCCATTTTGATTTATAGAAATTTTCCTGGTTGCCGTTGTTTTCCAGAATTTGGGCTTAGTTAGAACTTAAGCGCTTTTTTCGAAATGGTTTGACTATTATATTGTTATCCCATAGACAAGGGTTAAATACTTTATTTTTTTCTGTGTTATTTATGGTAACTATATACGATCTGTTATACTCGTTTTCTTTATTTAAACATACCAAAAACGGGGTAATTCCTATTTCTGTCTCCATATAGATTTTAAAAAGCTCTTCATTATTATGGTTGCTTATGCCTCCAACAAAAATGTCAAATTTACGAACAATTCTTTCGCCAGCAATTGTTTTGTTTTCCGAAATTTTTGTGCCAAAAACGGCCTCTGATACCCTATGTTGTTTCATTATAGGAAAATTTTGCGTTTTTTGAATTGACTTACTTTTTCTACCAACTAAAATAAACTTATCATTGTTTGTTTTTGGTGATGCTAGAATAATATCCGAATTTAAATTTTTTGTTTTTTCATTGGTACTTGCGGTTGATTTTATTTGAGCTACGACATTTGCATACGTTTTTAATAATTGTGGTTGATTTTTATCTTGTGAAGATGTTTTATCCAAAGTTTGCTGAATTATACTATTTGTAACATCTGGAGCAATTTTTTTATTTTCACTATGCGCAAAACAATCGAGTTTTAGTTTCGGCGTTTGACTCGGCTGAAGGATAACGGGGTCCAGTTCCAAATGTTTGTTTGTTATCTTTAATTTTTCAATAAGCTTATTTTGAAAAACTATTTTTTCTTTTAATAGTTGGAGTTCCTCTTTTATTTCTTTAAACTCTTCTTTTCTTTCTTTGTTTTCTTTCTGTATTTCCTTTGAAATATGAATCAGCTCTTTTAATGATAAAATTAGAAATTTATCGTGTGAAGGTTGGTCGGTATTTTTTGTTGAGATGACAACTTTAATAATTTCTTTGTGAAACTGTTTTTCACATAACGTGATCGAGAATATATAAATATCGTCAAGACATAAATTCGTTTTATACCTTTTACGAAGGTTTTTTTCGACTGGGTTTACTGGGTCTAGCGTTACATTTATTTCGTTAAACTCATCGGTACAAAATCGAAGAGTTCGAATTAGATTTTCCGATAATAGATTCATATTTAGTATAATTACATCTTTCGGATGCGAGCATATTTCATCAATATTCTTTAGAAAATTATCTTCAAAGGTATTTATATCACACTTCAGATTATCAAAGATGTCCTCGATTGAACGTGGTGGCATCTTGGCTTTGTAAATAAAAAGAGCATATATTCTTTCATCGATAAAAATCCATTAAAAAATTACTTTTTTTTTACAGTTTTCTTTTCTCTTGAAACACGTCTTGCTTGTATAAAAGTTGCGGTATATATATATATATATATATATATATATATATATATATATATATATATATATATATATATATATATATATATATATATATATATGTATATATATATATATATATATATATATATATATATATATATATATATATATATATATATAAATATTGATTTTTAAATTATTATTGCATAAACTAAAAGCATGATTTTAATATAATATGTCTTATGGAATATAAAAAATGTCTTACAGAAAGGTGGCTGAAAACTAATGAAACAATTTTTAATTTTAAATAAGTAGTTACATATTAGTTCAAGGCGATTTTTTTTGATTTATTTTCTCCCACTCGCGTTTACGAGTAATGGTTTACGAGACTTTTGGAAACGGACGTAACGAAACAGTTTATTTCATTTTTGCGCGCCAAGTAAACAAATTTTCTCTGAATAAAAATTCAAAATGGTTTCTGAACCATCTTTTTACCGATAAAGTAACCTACTATCAAACTCGTGGATAGACTCGATCCATGATGCATCTTGTAATCTAAAAATTCAAACATGGGTTCATAATGTGTATATCTAGGATTCCAGTTACAACATATACCTTCCAATGACTAATGTCGTAAATATATATGTATTTCATTAAAAAACAGTTTTTATATCTATTTTGCTTAAAACTACTATTTAACTGTAATTAGACATATAGTCGTAAACTGGAATTTGAGATCCAAATGAAATTTATCTTTATAAGTAATAACATTGATAGTTAAGGAAGCCGTCATTTCGTCTATCCAGCTGATTTTTTCAGGTTTTTTTACTAGTTTTTTAAATAAATTTAATTTCAATACCTATATAACTTTTAAAGAGCAGATTTTATAAAAAAACGCATGATATGTATTTACACTTTAATAATAAAAAAAAAAAAAAATACATAAACTTATATTTATAGCTTTAATTCAATGCTAAAGATGGTAATTTTTTGCAACTTTTCATAAAAATTTCGGACGTTTTGGACCAAATTTTGTATTTCTTTAAAAAAAGCTTTAGGAATTTTGAAGGCAAAAATTATTGCCGCAGTTCAACAACTACGTCAAACTCACGTTGATGATAGTATAAGTATTATTGCCCACAAATGTATTAACTTTTTCGCAATGATCTTACTAATAATGAGCTAGATTGCAAGTTGTTATGCATTATGGTATTTTTTGCTGATTTTGATTTAATTGGTGACTATTTTATTATAATTTATTTTACCTGTAATTTATTGTCGGGTGTTAAAGAGAAAATATGATAATTAAATAAAGCGACCCAAATATTATAACAACATTTTTTTTAAGAAAAAAGCTTTTTTTTTTTTTTAAGTAAAAAACAATTTAAAAAATAATTTAAATTTTTCATACCAGAAAAACAATTGGAATTTAAATATTAGTTTTGAAAAAAAGCGCACAAAACTAATAAACCGGAAAAAATATCAGCAGTGCGTCTTAATTTTTATTTATTTTGTAAATAAAATAAAATAAATAAAAATCTTTTACTGTTTTGTCTTAAACTAACTTAATTGTTGTATTTTTTTAAATGATTATTTAGATTGTAAAGATAAAAGTAACGTTTAACTAATTTTTATTCATGTTACCTTATTTAAAAAAAGATATTTCTGATTAAGTTGTCCTCTCATACGTTAATTACGAACAAGATAATTACAATAATTATATTGTTTTGTTAACGAAAAAGTTTTTTTTTTTCTACCTCTGTTATATGAAAATAAGTTTAATATCCTTTCTCTCTAATGCAAAAATGTTGTATCTCGTTAATGTTTAATAATAAATCATTAAAAAATGTTTTTTATTCTATTTAATAAATCAAATCTACTGTTGTTATAATTAAATGCCATTTTAATGCTACTTTTGTCAATTTTATATTGAATTAAAAGAAATAAATGCTTTAGGACTTTGAACTGATCAAGTCAGAAAATTACATATGGCAGTAAAAGATGTACAGCTAGGAAAATATGGAGATATTTCAATGGAAATTATTTTTAATTATTGGTAGCTTTTTGATTGCGTATTTGATTTTAATACGAGACTTATCGTTTAAAAACACTTACAAAATACCAAGTTATTACCATTTCTTTAACCGAAGTTTAAATACTTCATTCAACACATATGAAAACATTGAAAAACCAGGTAAATAAAATTAATTATGTTGAGTTTATTTTATCTTTGTTTTCTATATTTGAGAAAAAAAAAAAATATGCGTTGAAAAAGTATGTTTTTATATAAGAGACTCAAACTTGTCAAGTTTCTCACATTTTAGAGTGAAATTCATTTGCTTTTTTTATTTAGTTAATGATTTCTCTTATTTTTTCACACAAAATAAACTCGTATTCTTATGTCTCCGTTTGGTTAACGGCAGGAGAAAATTTAGTTATAGGAAGGCTGTTAACGCCAAAATCTAACTCCGATATACCCTACAAATAAAACTGCTATCGGAGTTTTAACTGTAGGGTATAGCAGCATACTGATTTTCTATTATATTAAGAAAAATGAAAAATTGTATCCAATCAAAACAAACGTAAACAAATAAGTTTACTTTTATAAAAAATAAACTATAATATATACGATATCAAGTTTATATGATTTATCGCTTTATTATTTAAAAATTTATGTATATTATTTATACACCTAGATTTTAAAATAAATATTATTATAAAATAAAATATTTGAAATTTTGGAAACTTTTCATTATAATCAAAAGAAACTTTTTATTATAATCAAATGCAAAACAAGTTATTCCCATTTGATTATAATGCATGCACTGTTACGAGCATATATGTATGTTAAATACATGCGTATCTGTACAATAGAGTGTTGACTTTTTGGTATCTCCAGTTTCCAATAAAAAAAACAGATGAAATTTGTTTTGAAAGTAACTGAAAAGTCATTGACTTCATTTAATTTTTGAAAAGGTCACCCACTATGAACCTTGATTGGGACACTGGCTCCCATACATCAGTAAATTTTTTTTTCTTTAAAAGTATATCAACCTGGGTCTCAAAAAAACCATAATTTCATAGAGATTTCAGAAATAATAATGCTTTTAAATAAAAAATAAATTGCTTATATTTTATACATAAAAAACAACAATTTTTACCTAAATACTGAAAAGGTCGTTTTTTAACATCTTAATCATCATAAACTTTCCTCTCTTATATGACATCTTGTTTGCAATTTTTTTTTTATGTTTTAGTAGAAAAGATTATAAATTTTGAAATCACTATAAAATTCTAGGTCTTTTGAGACCCAGGTTAATATACTTTTGGGGAAAAAAAATTCACTGATATATGGGAGCCAGTGTGTTTTATCATGGGTCATGGTGGGTGACCTTTTTAAAAAGTTAAATAAAACCATGACTTTTGACGGTTAATTTCAAACCAAAATTTATCTGTTTTTGATATTGGAAACTAGAGATACCAAAAATTCACGAACTCAGAAACAAAGTACCCGTGGTTCAAACCCCAACACTGGGCAACTTTTGCGACATCGGTTAGGAAAGAGGCGTGAACTTCCAAAATATAAGGCGTGAACTTCCAAAGATATAAAGAAAACAATTTCAAAATTATAAAATTAATTTTTATTTGCTAACTTTACATTATAACTAGATCATAAAAATTTCGTAAATTCGAAGAATTTTTCAAGCTATAATTTCATAACTGAAATCTCATTGAGGTTTTACGCGTAAATGTAATCTACTTTGCATTAGCTCATTACTTAGAGCCTAATCGTAATAGTAAATTACTCCTTTTAAATCAGAAAAACTTCCAGATTTCACAACTTGCTCATCACCAGATTTCACAACTTGCTCATCACCAGATTTCACAACTTGCTCATCACCAGATTTCACAACTTGCTCATCACCAGATTTCACAACTTGCTCATCACCAGATTTCACAACTTGCTCATCACCAGAGCTTATTGTTACTACTAATCTTCTATTGGCACAAACGCTAGGCATGGAGTCATTTTTACGAAAATTTCTGTAAAAAGAGATAGTAGTTGTAGAATCAATTTTTGATTTTGATTGATACAATAGTCTAGATGATCTATTAGCAAATGAATTAATATTACTTCCATTCCATGAAGATAAATAAAAATCTACTAAACCATGAGCAGTATATACATCTGCTATTATTGTCATATCCAGGAAATATTGTATATTTACTATAGTTATAAGTTGTCCAAGGGTTTATAACATAATTATTATGTTTAGGTGAATTGATTGCGTCATACATACGTACTCTTGATTCCCATCAATTTCCAGATTTAACTATAATATGCATTTTAATATATTTTAAATAAATACCATTTCTATTTCCTGGAGTATCTAATAATATATATTCTTTCTCATAAATTGTATCTACATATCTAAATGTTGATGAGTATAGTTTTAGATCTGAAATAAATGGGGGTAATAATGAAATATTTGCTTGTTGTGTTGAACTTATTGTAATAAAAGGTTGTAGCGAATATGTAAGTGGATTTCCAGTTTTATTGTTTAATTCAATTTTTAGATTAGTTTTAAATGGTAAATCAAGTGCAAAGTATCCTCCTAATTCAATATTAGAATGTATTTTACAACTTTGTATAGAGTTAGTATAAAATGGTCCACCAAGTGGAGCGAATAATAAATCACAAGCTAAACCTATAGTATTTATTCCTTTACTTCCTATGCAAAGCGTATTATCTGCATATATTCTAATAAATACGTTACTTGATACACTTCCATTAGGATTTGTTCCTTTAAATGCTAACCATAGTTTTCTGAGAATACCAGGACCACTATTTTGAATAAAAAACTGCTGTTCCATCAGTACTTGTATTTGGTTCATCAGTACCTGTATTTGGTTCAAGAACCTAAACTGCTAGGATTAGGTATTATTGTGTCAACATAATACTTTGTAGCAGCATCATTTGGATTTGTAGGTTCTGCTTCATTTATTAATTTATTAGAATTCATGTCAATATCACTAGTTGCATTATTTTGCCCATTTCTCCTAATGAACATACTATCAGCTTGAGATGCTGTTAATCCATTTGAAACAACTCGAGTGATAGTTAAATAATTTGTTGTACGTCCGAATTTATCAACAGGCTTTTTATGTATAAAGAAAAAAAAATTACCATAGATTATTAATAATGTTCTGAAAATCATACTCTTCATCTAGTTTTTTTAAAACATAGAGACACAAATGTCCACAGAATGAAGTATTTCCAAACTGAACTCTATCACTATTATAATAAACAGAGTCTTTTAAATAATTAACAACTTCGACAGGTGGGGGTTGTGCATAAGAGTCAAAACTTAATTATTTTTCACCGTCTTTTTACCAGCAAATCCAACGAAAACCCTGTGTACTTGAACCACCTGTATTTAACATTCCACATTCTTTTTTTTGTGTATTTTTAGGAAATTGATCTCTTACAAATACACCTATAAATTTTTTATTTTTAGTTTTTTTGCTGCTTCTAACAATTGAAAATTTGTTAAAGGTTCATTAGATAGAACTATTCCTTCGACATTAATAAATTTGTTCATTTTTATGACATATTATAAAAATTTTATATATAGATTTCAATATGATTGTAGTAACCTTTATATGGATCACTTTTAATAATTTTTTTCTTGTAAAAAATTATTTTTCTATTCCTGCTGACTAATTTGTGGATCCGAAGGATCTAATTGACCTGTTTGCTATTGATTTCTTTTAATTTGTATTGTCCATATGCTAATGTGGAAATTCCGTCTTCTAAAATCTTTTATCATCGTCTGCACTTAATGCTATTTTACTGACCTTTTCTGTGTAAATTTCATGTGAAATTTACACAGAAAACATTTCTTATTACATTCATTTTCCTAATTTGATCTACTTTATTTAATAAACAATGTTTATAATCTTCATTTGTTATATGATTTTTTACAACATTTTTCTTTATTCCTTTACATTTTTTATTTTCTTTACAGTGTACTTTGTAGGAATACAATTTAGATCTTAATCCTACAAATTCTTCAATTTGTGCTCCTCCAGACTCATCTTTAAGCATTCCAATTACTTTTTTATTTCTTTCAACTTTGAATCCTACAAGTTCTATTGCTGGATGCTTTGGATCAAATTCACTTGTATCAAATTTGCTTTCAACATCTTCAGAAATATCAGAAAATATCAAAAATCTTCTGTTATTATTTCGTATGCTAAAGAATCAGTATCTGTAAATAATAGTTTTGCTCGATCAGAATATTTATTCTTTATATAATCGTAATGAAATTCGTACATTAGAGTTTTACTTAAATCTAAAATACACATGCCTATGTAAATTGGTTTGTTATACATTAATTTGGTTCTCTTCATGTGAATTGCTATTAAATTTTCATCAAATATCGTTCGACTCTTGAAGCTTGGTCTGGAAGCTAATTTAACAGCTTCATTTCTATTCGTCACTAATCCAACATCAACTCTATTCTCAATGTTCTCCATTGTTTTTCCAAATACTAAGTTTTTCATCAGTTTGAAAAAGTCTTTTTCAAAATCATTTGTTGTCTTGGTTCTTAGATTAGTATTTAGCTCAATGTATTCGCTTAACCAAGCGCTTTGTTCAAAACTTAGACCTCTATGAATTTTTGTGATCTTTAGACCTAATCTTTCATACAATTTAGGATTTTCATAATGGATAACATAGTTTTTCTTATTTTCCAAGTTGGGAAATAATTTTTCAACCTTATCAATATTTACTCTTTCAGGAGCAAGTGGGTAGTCATTATGATCATCATGCAGATGTTCAGGGTAATCTAAATCAACTTCTAGTATACATGGAATCGATTTCCAGTTTTTCAACTCATCTTCACCCATCCATTTAAACCCATGTGTTGGAAGTGGTTTGCCCATCCATATAAATTATTAGCATCTAAATATTGGATGAATGTTGATGGTTTGCTTTGATCATACTCATCACCCATGTACTTAGTATTAGAAGTTTCTAACCTATTTGATATATACTAATTCCACCTCTTATACTTTTCTTTATCATTAGTATCATGTCATAATCACTTAGCAACTTAGTAATTTTGTTTTTGTTTTCTTCAATGCGGCATCCCAAGCTAATCGTGGTGATGTATAATACCAAGCCGGATCTAATTTATAACAGTTCATACAAACATCTCTAAAATTTTCAAAAACATCTGCTAGTAAAAGTACATCTGAAACGTTGTACAAGTTTTAAAATTAAACCCTTTCCATTCAGTTTGTGCATGTGAGTAATCATCATCACTAATATCTTCATCGTTCAATTTAGAAAAGAACGATTCTTTTGTGGGTAATTGGGTTTCATTAAATTTATCAACAGAGTCTACCCAATCATAGGGATATACGCCTTTTTTTAGTAATAAATCTAATTTTTTCATTGAATACAATTTTCCGGTATTTTTACATTGCTCTTTTGATAAATTTTTTGATAAAGAATCTAAACTAGAAGGCATAAATCTATAACTGTCTAAGAAACAAATCTGACGCTTTATTTCAACACTCTTTCCATCTTTAACAAACTCTCCAACTTTAATCTCTTTAGAAAAGCTAATATACTTTTCTTCGTTGTTTGGGATACAGCTCAATTTACCTCCTGATGATTTCTTGATAAATAAGTGACTATCATAACCAGATAAATTATTAAATAGTACTGGAAAGAAATCTGGAATTTTATATTTTAAATTACAACTATTATGAGCAGCACCTCTATATTTTCCAGTAATGTGACAGTGATCACGTACTTTATCATGATCCAAATCTTTTCCGCAAATGTGACATTTAGTTGCTGCATCGAAATCATTCTTATTTTCATGTGTATATACAATATTCTTTTTAAATTTAATCCTATTACAAATTTTTATGATATCTTCTTGTAATCTGTCAACAAATATTTGTGCAGCATCATCCGTTTCATTACTTGCAGTAAATGAAACTGGATTGCTTTGGTAAAAACTTTTATCGAAAGATTTAATGTAGTAGCAGAACGAACTTGGTATATGCTTTTGATACTGTTTAGTATAGGATTCATTAGGATTAGGTTCACAAGTACTGATAGGTGATGAAACTTTTAAAGTCAGCATATACTACAAATGGTACTCTCATCGATCTATTGTGATCAGTAAACTGCATTGTCGATTTTGGTGGTGGAAGTTCAATGCGTACTGAATCATGTGTTTTGCAATACAACTTGTGTTTAGATAATGATTCTTCAGAACTAAACCCAAGTAAGCAATTTCTACAATAGTGAATAGTACATTTTATCTTGGATGTTTGTGAAGAAAGCAGTCTGCTTAAACTTTTTATTAAGCAGTAATGGTTAGATCCATCTTTGGATCCATAAGAATTAGATCCTTCGGATCCATAAGAATTCGTTTCACTATTTGAGATTGATAATAAATCTATTAAATGCTGACGATCATTATTCTTTGAAATACGTAAAGGATAAACTGAATTCTCGTATCCGTATACATTCACACTTATATCTTTATTGTTATTCTCAAATTACGTAATTTGATTTAAAGATACTGAAAATTCTATTTTTTCCCAATTAATTTTATTAGATTGTATTATAACCTCTTTATAAACTCTTTCAGGATTTTTATCTTTAGGATTTAATGCTCTTGTAACACACCACTTAAAGCACTCATTATCTTCATTTTTTATATAAATTGTTGACTTTTTAGTTGCTAAATTTTTGTCAAGTGGAATATAAGATTTAGCTTTAAGACGATTATAATCTATAGTATTTATATCCATCTTTTTAACTGAAACAAATCTCCAATTTGACCCTAGCTGTTGAAATGATGATAAATTTTTTAAAATTCTCAACTTTGCTGTTCCATAAAACTCATCTAAATCTGTTGATTCTAATACAACAGTACTCTTCATTGTAAATGAAACAGTTGTGGTAATAGTTTCTCCTGTTGTAATACTAGTTTTCTCCATTTCACAAGTGAGAACTATATAAACCTTTGATTTTCTATTTTCGTTTAGTATTTTAATTGCACTTTTTTTAGCAGCATTCATGAAAGATATATCATATCCTTTTATTCCTTTAACTGAAAACTGATTTGTTACATTCTTAACAGCTGGTTGTGATAATTTAAATTCTATCGGATTTTTAATTCCAAATTTTTGATACAAATTTAAAACTGTAGATTTTAATTAATCAACTTGTTTATTCACAACTTTTTTAATTGGTTCTGGAACATATGATACAATCCAATCTGCAAGAGAATTAATCTTTTTATTTCTTTCTTTTCTAATTTGTGTAACCGGCTGAAAAGGTGTTAGAGATAAAATTGTCGATGATATATCTGGAATAGGCTCACCAAGTAGATACTCCGTATCCATCCGTTCGACTGATGTAGATTGCGTTTGTGTGCACTCAACAGGTGTGTGAGCTAACGCTCTTATGAGATCATCTTTTCTCATTCTAGAATAACATTTAATATTTTGCTCTTTAGCGATTTGTTTTAATTCTTTTACCGTTTTATTTTCCATTTTTATATGTGTAAGATTTTTTTTATAGAAAATATTTCTTTATATCATTTTCAAAACATTTTTTCTTGTTAATATTTCATATGTAAAGTTTCATACGAAATTTAAATGCATCCCCATCCTCGTATTCTACAATAGATCATTTGGATCCATTAGAATTAATAAGTATTATTTCGATATTTTGCAATCTCCTGCTCTTTTCTAATTGTCAATGTTCTACATATAAAAGGTGCAGGGGTTAAATTGTTGATGTTATATCTGGAATAGGTTCATCTAGTATATGTATGCGAAGTATATTTTCCATTTTTTATATGACAAGATTTTATTTTTCTAATTTTTCAGAATTTTTATATATGTAAGATAATAATTCAATCGCATTTGGTTTTTAGATAACCATTCCCATTTTACTTTATCTAAATTGTTTTTTAATATTTCAATTGCATTTGGATTTGCAGATAATTGCCACCAATTTACTTTATCTAAATTATCTTTTAATATTTCAGTCGCATTTGGATTTCTAGGTAATATAAATATAATTTCGGGGCGTAGTGATAAGGCAAATTTTGTCTTCTTTTAGCCCCGGTCATGTAAATTTTATTTATATAAAACGGAATTGTATTCTTTTTTTAATGACGAAATAAAAAAATAAAAAAAAAAATAAAAAAAAATAAACCAATCTACTTTAACTAAATTGTTTTTTAATATTTCAATCGCATTTAGATTTCTAGAAATCGAAACCCAATCTATTTAATCTGGATTATTTTTCAATAATTCGATAACATTTGAATTTTCAGATAACTCATACCAACTTACTTTATCTAAATTGTTTTTTAATATTTCAATTGCATATGGATTTCTAGAAATCTAAACCCAATCTACTTTATCTAAATTGTTTTTTAATATTTCAATTGCATTTGGATTTGCAGATAATCGCCACCAATTAACTTTATCTAAATTATCATTTAATATTTCAATCGCATTTAAATTTCTAGATAACTAATTCCAATTTAGTTTATCTAAATTCTCCTTTAATATTTTAATTGCATTTGGATTTTTAGATAACATAAACCAATTTATTTTATCTAAATTATTTTTTAATATTTCAATCGCATTTTGATTTTCAAATAAATTATTAGATCCCATTTTTTATATATCAAGATTTTTTTTTTTAGTTTTTCAGAATTTAATATTTCAATCTTATAACCATTATCAATCTTCCCATCACGCAATTCAAGATATTTATATCCATGCCCAGTTCCTCGCATAGCACTATTTATATAGTGCTATGCGAGGAACTTGGCATATACTGTTTCTTCTCCTGTTTCTATGTTTGTTAATTTAATAGTGACTGGTTTTTTCTTGATTGTTCTTAATCTTTCATATTTTGGATTTATTACAACAGCAAACGCTTTAGTATCTGCTGGAACAGCTGCATTAAATGTTGCTTTAATTTCTACATCTACTACTGATGATTTTAATTTTTCTGATTACCTACTAACATCAAAAACCATAAGTGGGTATAAATCTTTATAGTCTGAAGGAATTATGTTGCTTTGTGTTATCAAATCGTTCATTCTATAAAATCTTTCACTAAATACAGATGCATCTCTATAAGCTCTTGAAAATTGATGATTTGGAAACGATAAGTTATAGTCAACAGCTGGATATCTTTCTTGATTAAGCAAAATGTACATATTTTTCAAGTCACAATGATCAAATATCGAAGAGTTAACTTCTTGATTTTCATCCTTATTTATTTGGAATCGAACAATAATGTGTCTTGGTTTTTCTGGAGATCTCTTTACGCTAAGTCTCCAAGAAAACATTGTAGATTGTGGAACAGTTATAGTATCACACTGCCTTGCGCGAAAAGTTACTGTAAGTGTCACTTTTGATTCAATATTTTTATAAAGATTAACTCTCTCTATATCTGATGGAATCATATGTGGCATGAACAATGATATTTTATCAAGATTAACTTTTCCTGCAGCTGCAAGAGCGTTTCTAAAAATTGCTTCGGTATCACCTTTTCTAACAAGAGTTAGTGTATGTTTAAATCCGTAAATAACTTTGTTGTAATTATCGCAGAATCCAAAAATGCCCTTAAAGGTATACAAAATGAAAAGGTTCCCTTTGTAGTGGGTTTCTGAATTATAAATGTTTGTCTTGTTGTAAACCCTGTGTTATAAACTGTTATTGTTGAAGAACCTTTGTTTATTAATTGATTTAATCCTTGTGCTGATTGAAAATCTTTGGGTATTTAAGCATTCCTAACATTGTTGTTGCTTGACCTGGATAATAAACTGACTCTATTTCTTGGTTTGATAATTGATATGATATTTGACTAAATAAGTGCATAATACCATTATTTGTGAGTGACACTACATCTGCATTAACATAATCTGTCCCATCAAGTTTAAGAAGTCTTCCTTCAAACAAGAGATAAAACTCAGATGGAAGTGTGAACAAATCTTGTTGCTCAATGTTAATTCTTATTTCTCCAGCGCTATTTAGATTTGTGCGAGCTACTGGTTCATATTCATGGAATTCAAATCTTTCAATTCCGTCATCCACGGTTGGGATTTCTGTAAAATTTAATACATCAGAGGTTGCCATTTTTTATATATAAACTTTTTTTAAATAGAAAATAAATATAAAAAAATTAAGCCAATCGAAGACCGCGGCCTTTTTTTGCTTGATCTTCTATCCTTGTAGCTGTTGGTTTTATTGCAGACCCCATCATTATATTATCTATATTTGGTGTAAATTCATCAGCTTTTTTATTTAAATTTGAGATTATGTCATTAATTTTATTATGAATGACTGTATTTGGTTGTGAAACTTTAGAAGATGCTTTTCTAATTAATTGTTTTCCTTTTTCAACTGCGGCATCTTTAGCGGCTTCTATTGCTGATGTTGAAAGTTCTTTCCCTGCTGATTTAGCAGCAGTTATTGCAGTTTTTTCTAATTCGCTAGCAGCTAACCTCTTCAACATAGCTGATGACACTCATTTGATGATGCTGCTCGTTTAAATAAATTTATTAAACTGTCAAATATACCACTTCCTCCAATAGCGTGTTTCTTTATATATCTCTTATTTTTAACAAATAGCATTTTTATGTACGCAATTTTTTTAATTTTTTTTACTCATATCATCATATTCATATTATCATATTGCTAGATTATTTTGTATTGCTTTATACTGATCACTATTCATAACACCTTGTCTTAACAATTCATCACAAATTGCAACAGCTTCATTTCTTGATCCAGTATTACCTGCTCTCCATGCAGCTATACGTAATTCAAACATATCAAGGAGTGCAATGGGATCGCCAGAAAGAATTATTGGTCCTATTCCTGTTCCCTTTGATTCTCTTTGATACTCAAGCATTCTAGTTCTCTTTAACCCTCTCAAAATGGGGCTATTATTTTTTACTCCGAGATGACTTTGGTTTTCCTTAATCAGTAGTAATTGCATCTATTTGTATTATAATATCTCGATAATTGTGAAGATCATCTATATTATATATTTCCTTATTAGGATTAGACTTTGTTAGTAATTCCCAAAGACCAGGAGTACCAATGTATTTTATTCCATTTATATCTATATCATCATTATTAATTAATATTGGAACTTTTCCTATAAAAAATTTACCCACTTTAGAATGTATTCCAAATGTAGTGTCTATAGACTTTTTACTATAAGTTTACATCCTAAGATAGTCTGTTGCAATTTTTCCCAACTTTAAAAATTCATCAGAAGGCATTATTTCTTTAGATCCGTAAGTAAGTATTTCAGGATATGTATTTAAAAAGGTAAGAGCAAATTGATTAGCTTGATCTTGCAATTTAGATATATCCTCCTTTATTCCAGATTGACTATCAATTAATGGCTTGTACATTTTTGACAAGTCTATCTGCAAATTAGAATCTCCAATCTTTTCACTAAGATCATTCTGCTGTATTCTTTTTTTACTCTCTGATAATTCTTTTACAATTTGATCTCTCTTTTCAGTGTTTGTAATTTTTAAAAATGACATTTTGTTTTTATATAAAAAAGATTAAAAACACAACATAAAAGTTTATGTTGTGTTTTATGTTTTACGTTTTACGTTGCGTTTTACGTTTAACGTTTTACGTTTTAGCAAACTATTTAAATAATCAATACTAAACGTTCCACAATTATTTTTAATCTCAAAGTCTTTATAAATGATATCATTTGTTTCTAATAATCTAAATATAAGTGCCATTGATAAAATACTTTTTATTAGTTTTTTTTCTTTGAAATCACACTCTAATTGAAGTACATATTTGTCTATAATTCTTAATTTATCCTGTTTTTTAACATTATTCCATTGTTTAAGTGATTCTTTAATGTCTCTTTCTACACAATAAAAATCACTATCTTCATTTCAGATAAAAAGTTTATAAAGTTTATTTCTCTCATCATCACTATAAGTTGATGGTATCTGAAAGTTTCCATAATCAGTGATAAATATAGAGTGTCTTCCTGAATCAACAATAAAACCTCCTTTTCCAAATCCAAGAAGTTCTGAATATTATTTTTTATTCAAATCTCTTTCACGTTTACTACATTCTAAAAAGAACGGATATAAATGTTGCATATCTTATTATTTGTCAATAAAATGTTAAGTGACTATTTTTTTATTAAACCTACTTTGAATTACTTCAATAGCTTCTTCTCTCCCTTGGTCGATTAGTGACAACTTTGTTTGTTCATCAATTTCATTTTTAACTTTTATTCTAATTTTCTCCATCATTGTCTGAAATTTTTCAATTTTTTATTAATTTGTCCGCCTATTATTGATAACACACCTGCTCCTAATGCTATACCTTCACATGCAATAACTACTAGTGCTGCAATTATTGTTGATAAAAAACCAATTCCAATAGTTCCAAGTGCCATAGTGCAAGCTAGTAACGCATTACCAATTGCAATTATTTTTACAGCTCTATGATATTTTTTACTTAGTGTTATTCTCTTTTCTCTCTCACGTTCTATTTCTTTTTGAATCTCGCCAATTTTTGTAACCGATATGATTAATCTTGGTTTTTAATAGATTTTTCTTCAGGTGCATTAGGAAGAACAGGGTAAATATTGTTATTCTCAGTAGGTATAGCTGAATAAATGTTATTGTACATTTTATTATTGTATTCCATTTTTAATAAAAAAATAAAAAAATTAATGCAATAGAATAACAGAACAAAAGCAATCTCCTTTTCTAATTATTACATCATCAACTGAATTATTATTAATAATTACTACAATGTCATCAACAGACTCTGCTATTACAGAATTTTGTAAACTTAACATTTTTAATTTAAGTTCATTTTTTAATGAAACTAATGCAACACTTTTTCTTATAGATATATCAAACTTTAAAGAAACACTTTTTTGTGACTTAAAACCTATTTTCATATCTTGTTGTGCAAATACATCATATCTTCCATTTATAAATACTAGAGGATGTTCTAAATCTTTATGTGGTTAAAAACTATAGGGGATAGCTCAGGTTTTTTATACTTCTTTATAAATTTATGCACTGGCATGCTATTTGACATTTTATTATATATAAATTTTATTATAAATAATTCAAAGAATCAAATTCAAAAAATCAAAAAATGAAAGTGAATTCAAAAAATCAAAGAATCAAATTTAAAAATGGAATATTAGCAAATGGTGAATTTGGTCCTAATAACAAACCTGATCCTGTTGATGTATAACCATTTCCAGCACGTAAGTACAGACCATCACCTACAGAACTTCCTTTACTCCATGGTCTCAAATATAAACCAGATCCTGTATTTTGTTATCTTGCATTTGTTAATTTAACTCCTTGTCCATTCTTTTTCATGTACACAATACCATTTCCAACAATTTTATTATTCATAGTTGATCCAGCTGCTGAGCCTACTCCTGAAAGCAGTCCGGTTGCAAGTGATGGTATAACTCTTGATGCTAAAGTACCAAAAAACGGTAAAAGTGCACCAATAAATCCACTTTCTATTTTAGAATTGTGCAACAGTTGAGTTTTACTTAAAATAATTGATACACCAGTACATTTTTCATATGCTTTTCTAAATCTATTCAGTTGTATTGTTGTTACAGCTAATACATGTTCACCATTTAAATCTGATTGCGATAATTTAATACAAGCTCCAATACCACATTCAATTTCATTTTTAATTTTTTCTATTTGATTTTGTGAAAGATTTACTTTAATATTAGTATATTTACTCATTTTATTATAGTTAGATTATTTTTTTTCTCTTATATGAAATCTAATAGCTAATTTTTCTCCACTTAAATTTATCAGATTTCCATCTTGATCAACCAATTTAGTTTCCATCTTTGAAATTGTTTTTAGTGTTATTGGTAAGTAAATTAAGTTTAATGGTTCTTGAATAATTTTATATCCAGAACCAACACTCGGGAAAAATGAATATATAACGTTTTCTGTTGTTCCATTTACATAGAATGATGCTATTATATCATTTGTTACACTTATACTATTAATAATTAAAATGTTTACTATATTATCTGATTCATAAGATCCTGTTGAATATACTTGACTGTTAAAACCAAGAATAGATCTAATTGATTTATTGGTCTAAAATGAACTTTATAACCAGCTTCAATATTTAAAGTTGTTTTCAATGTATTACAACCTTCTGAAAATATATTACTAGTTTCAACTCCATTAATAATTTTACTATTTTCAGTAATTTTTTCCACAATATACTTATTTATATCATCAATCTCATAACTACCTTCTAGAATGTTTATATCTATCCAAGTTGCTCCATTATCTGAACTATATCTAAAATTGTTATTTGAAGAATCAACATTTGGAAAACTGTAGAATGTATCAAGACCAACTAATGCCATTTCATAATTTCTATCTTCACTTAGTTGTATAATAGGAGCAAACTTCTCTTTTATATGACTACTTTTATCATTCAATATTATATACATTTTTTTATATACAAAAAAAATTATTTTAAACTTTAGATGGAAAATAAAAATTATCTAATCCACTTCTATATTTTTCATTATCTTTTTAAGAAGATAAATCTATAACAACAAATCCATGAGGCTCTGACCAAGCTTTATTACAAAAACTTTTAAACTCATCTTTTGTCATATCACTTGAAACATGATCATAATAAATGTGATTTAAACTCTTTGAATCTTGAGAAAATAAACATATGAAATTTGAATTTTCTTGTATAGTTTACCTAGGTAACCTAAAATAATTTTATGCAAAATAGAAACAATCCACATTATTATGTCTTCCTCTTGTATAATATTTTTCACACTTATTTTCCTTTGTTAACTGCAGATCATCAAATATCATCAAATTATTCTTGTTAATATCAAGATCCTCAGGATTTGGTACATCTTCATCTGTTTCAAAAAACTTACATTCCAAATCTGCTTTATCTTTCAAATTTTTTGAAACTTCTTCAATTACAAATTCTGGATTTGCATTTGATTTTTGTATTTCATCGTAAAACCTAAATAGATTAAGAATAACTTCTTTTGGTAATTTTTTTTCAAAAGATCTTTTTAATAATTTGTAATCTAGTTGAAAAAGAGACTTTCCAAAAACTTGTAAATTATTATAATCTAACCAACTAGGTTTCAAAAGTAAATTCGATAAAAAATTAGTTTTTCCGCAACACGACTTTCCAACAATAATTCCTCTTATACTTTTTGGTAACATTTTACTGTTAATTTGCTTATTTTCATTTCATTCAATGACAAACGTTCAATGTCCATTTTTATATATAAGATTTTAATTTTTTATATATAAAAATGTACTGCGTTAAATGTAGAAACAAAACAAACACACTAAACTTGCAAAATGTTGTGAGTAAAAACAATAGAAATATGCAACGTGGAGCTTGCGCTATTTGTGGAAAATTAAAAACTCAATTTGTATCATCAAAAAAAGGAGGAGATTTAGTGAGTTTGTTTAATTCAGCAACACGTAAAATAAAACTACCATGGTCGAAGTTTCCAGGTGAAATGCATTTACCTGGAATGAACTTTGCAGGTCCTGGTACTAATTTAGATGAACGATTAACTTCAACTGACGCATATAAAGAATGGAGCAAATCTATAGATAGAGTTGATAATGCAGCTTACCATCACGATCTTGCTTATAAATACTTCGATGATACCGCAAAAAGAAATTTAGCTGATAAAATTATGATCGAAGAAATGGATTCTATACAAACTCCAACAATACGAGAAAGAATTGAACGAGGTATTATAAAACCTATTATACCATCTAAAGCAAAGTTTGGGATGGGTGTTGAAACTAAAACTAATCAAAAAAACTACCAACGATCAGTAAAAAAGAAGAGGATAAAGAAGTAATTCATATGGATCAAAAATGGACAGACAAACTTGCAAACGAACTTCATAGACCAGTTGTAAAACATTTCAGAAAAAGAAAAGTTATTGTTAATGGAATCGATGAGATAGGGGCTGCTAATTTAGTTGACATGCAATCTTTTTGCAAATTCAATGATGGTATAAAATACTTATTAATGGTGATTGATGTTTTATTCGAAGTATGGATGGATTGTTCCATTTAAGAATAAAACTGGAGTTGACGTTGCTAATGCTTTAAATAAAATCTTTACAAATTCTTCGAATTTACATGGATCCGAAGGATCTAAAAATTCTTCGAACTTCAATAGATTTAAAGAAAGAAAGTTTCAAAAAATATGGGTGGATAAAGGCTTAAAATTTTATGATAAGCATGTTAAAGTGCTAGGCATTGAGTTATATTCAACTGAAAATGAAGAAAAAAGTGGCGTAGTTGAACGTTGGAATAGAATAATAAAAGATAAAATGTTTAAGTACTTTTCAGCTAATTCTACTAGAAAATATATTGACGTCTTAAATGAAATAGTAATTAAATACAACAACACAAAGCATTGTTCAGTTAAAATGACACCAGTTGAAGCTAGCAATAAAAAGAATGAAAATATTGTTTGGTTAAATCTAAATGGAAGTGTACCATCAGAGTCTGTAAGACCAAAGTTTTCAATTGGTGATAGAGTTAGGATAACTAAAAAGAAAGGAACGTTTGAAAAAGGATACACACCGAGATGGACTGAAGAAGTTTTTACAGTGTCACAGATTCAGTTCACAGATCCACCAACGTATAAAATAACTGACAATAATAATGAAGAAATACAAGGCACCTTTTATGAACAAGAAATGCAAAAAACTGATCAAAATACATTTAGGATTGAAAAAATTATTTGTTAACTCAAAAACAAATCATTAGTAAAGTGGTATGGATATCTTGAGTCGTTCAACTCTTGGGTTGACAATAAAGAATTGATAAGTTTGATTTAAAAGGAGTAATTTACTATTATGCTTAGGCTATAAGTAATGAACTATAGCTTGAGCTAAGTTCGAAGAACTACTTCTTATGGGTCTGAAAGACCTAATGCAAAGTAGATTTCATTTATGCGTAGGACCTCAATGAGATTTCAGTTATGAAACTATAGCTTGAAAAATTCTTCGAATTTACAAAATTTTCATAATCTAATTATAATGTAAAGTCAGCAAATGAAAATTAATTTTACAATTTTGAATTTGTTTTTATTATAATCTTAGAAAAGATGGTTTGTTTAATGGTTAAAAAATATATGAGATGAAGGTTAGCTTGATGATTGAAAATAGATGATGAGATAATGAGAATATGGATATGTTTATAGTTGAAATATGATATGAGATTATGGTTAAGAATATGCTTGAAATATGATATGAGATTATGGTTAAGGGTATGGTTGAAAAAAAAATAAGCCAGTACCCGTATTTTTCTACTACTTTCCAATCAAATGCTCATTCGCGGTGCTCTGTGATCAGACAGTAAGGACTTTTTGGGGCACCTAAATAGAAAAAAAAACAAAAACAAAATCAACATTTATGTGTTTATAAATGTATAAAAGCAAATATACATATACTTTGATTCATAAATAGAAAAGTACATGTGTATATATATATATATATATATATATATATATATATATATATATATATATATATATATATATATATATATATATATATATATATATATATATATATATATAGATATATATATATATACACTGTGTGACAAAAGTTATCGTACACTTTAAAAAAATTACTAACTCTTAATTTAGAATAAAAGAAATGCAAGGAACAAGTTAAAAACTGAATAAAAACTATTTGATTTATAATTATCTAAACAAAAATTGAAAAAACAGAACAAGAAAAAAATTTATTTTAATATCTTGATGAAAAAGCAAGAAAAGTAACAAAAAGAAGGTAACAAAAGTTATCGTACGCTTTCAAAATAGTACTCTTTGATAAATATTATGAGACTAACTAAACTTATATTTTAGTATCGTGTATTTTGTCCTTTAGCTTTTACAACAGCAGCAAGACGTCTTGGCATCGATTCAACGAGTTTTTTTGTAATAGACGGATCGATTGATTCCCACGTCTTTACAATTTGGAGTTTTAATTGTTCAATGGTGTTTACACCTGTTCTATCTATTCTTCTATCGATTTCATCCCATAAATGTTCTATTACATTCATGATTTTGTATGTCCCAACCTTTTTTTCCATAAATTCCATCACATCTTTGGCCTTATGTTTGGGATCGTTATCTTGAAGAAAAACGAAGTCATCACCAATACCAAGATTACGTGCTGATTGTTCAACATTTTCTTTAATAATACGTTTATAGTAATGTTTATCCATATTTCCTTCAATAAATACTAACTTTCCAACACCTGCTGCCGACATACATCCCCAAACCATTACTGATTCATTTCCGTGTTTAAATGTTCGGACTGTAGTTCCATTTTCAACTTTTTGATGAACGCCATACACGAATTCTACCATCAGATCTTTTTACATTAAATTTAGACTCATCTGTCCATAAGGCTTTATTCCAGAATGAGTCTGGCATATCAATGTACGTTTTAGCATAGTTTAATTGAAGCTTACAACTTTTATCACTAATACAAGGAACCTTTCTTGGAACGCGACTCACTATTCCTTGTCTTTTAAGACTTCGAATGACTGTTTTTGGACTAATTTTAACCCCCAAATCGTTTTCTATTTTGCAAGCTAAAGTTTTGGCACTTACAAAACAATTTTTCTTGATTGTGGAAGTCAAGCTTCGTTCAGCACGCTTATTCAGTTTTTTTGGACGACCACTTCTGGGCAAATCAGCTAATTTTCCTGTTTTTTTGAACTTGTTAATAATTGAAGAAGCTATGGATTTTTTAGAATCAACAATTTTTGCAATACAATATAACGATTTTCCTTCATTCCAATGCTTAATTATTAGCTTACGAATTTCTACAGTGGTCTTAACCCGTTTCCATACATGCAGACTTTAGTTGAGGAAGAAGTCGAAATCGAAAAAAACTTATATATAAGTCTTTTTTTCAAAATATATATACTTTATGCTTATAAAATATATATATATATATATATATATATATATATATATATATATATATATATATATATATATATATATATATATATATATATATATATATATATATATATATATATTATAGTAATTTCAAACATATGATAATTTATGCAAATATACAATAATAAAAAAATTGTTATAATTTCAAATTAAACTCTATACTACAACATTTGTTTAAAAAAATAATCTATGCATATATGCATATAGTTATAAATTAAAAATGTTGTATTTTCAAAAAAAATTGTTCATCAATTTTTAAATAGTTTCGATACTGTTATTGACTTTTCTTTCAAGAAAAAATATGAAAACGATATATTTTTCAACAGCCTGGATAATGCAGTATTTAAAGATAAAAATATCGAAAAAATTTACAGATATTTTTTAAATTTTGGAAAAGAATCAAGTTTTTCAGACCACTGTTGTGCACGGAGAAAAGTTCCAAGCTGTACTATCTGCGGCTTTGAAGTCTGACTCCGCTAACAGGTGGAGTGCAAAAACAAAATCAGTAAAACCTGTCAACAAATAGCAACGTTAGAATTACCTTGACCTAAACTTTTTTGTAAAGAAATTGAGTTATTGATAGTGTTTTGTACCTCAGAATAATATTTTTCTAATGAATTAAAATGTTATTAGTAAAAATGTCGCAGAGAAAACATAAGCTATAAAAAAGTTTGCTGTCTCCTAAAGTTTTTATACTTTAAGTCGTTTTATATTAAAACTAAAAAATGTGAACATAAAACAAGACAATTCGAACGCTTGAAATATATTGAGGAAATAGTGGAAGTAAATTTAATGCACGATGAAAGCACAACTAGTTAAACCAAAAGCAACGCAAAGCCATTGTATAATCGACTATTAACTTGTGATTTTAAAATTTTTCTTGGGTTTTAGAACAAGACCTTAATTCATATTGACGGCGTTTTAAAAAAGTTGCAGGATCCTCTCATAATGTTGCAGGATCATCAAAAAAGGTTGCAGGATCCTAAAATGACCTCGTATGATGCAACTTTTGATTTAAAATCTTTCCGAAATTATTTTCATGTTGAAAGTAAAGTGTTAGTGACACGCTGAAGGCAGAAAGTCGAATTTGCAAAGAATGGGGCATTGAAATTTAAATTCGTTTAAGAATAAAGAAAAAAATGGGTTGCAAAACATCGAAAGAAGTTGATTAATCAGCTGAAAAAGAAATGGAAAGAGTTATGTAAGAGACTGCCGAAGGTTTATCATATGAATTTAAAAGTAGAAGCGTTCGTTTGCAAAAAATTGCAAAAATGTTGGATTTTTTCTTGATATGGAAAGGTTTTGTTTTAAAGCCGAAACAAGCTACTTGAAAAATCATCGTGAAAAATTAGGCGAAGTTTTGATGATGATGGATAAAAATTATATGAAAAAGTTTTGGATTATAGAACGCTACTATCAAGCCGTTCAGAAAAAATTTCAAGATAAAAATTTTTTAGTATGGCGACCTATATCAGTAATATTTCAAAGTTTTTATTGATATAGATTGCCACACTTAAATGCTTACTTGGAACGTGTAAAATTTTTCAACAGTTTTTTGCATGATTATATTTTTGTTTTTATTGAGTATATTTATTACAGGTATATAAGTATGCCACAAAATATATCTATTTTGAATAAATGAGTGCAAAAAAAATTGAACACAAAACAGACCAACACAAATATAAAGGTTTAAAGAAAGAAAACAATCTGCAGCCGTACTCATATCTCTCCGTTAAACTAAAGGGGAATTTAAGAGTCCATTAGGAAAAAAACTCCAAACGACCGGTTTAAAACGGAGGAAAGTATATGGTATTCTGTTAGTTTGTATCTACTTAACACTTAGTTTTATTTTTTTAAGTTTTATGTTTATGCCTCTTCACACTTAAGGACAAGTTTTCTCGTACCTCTGTTTTCTTCAATTTTTGCAAACGGATCAAAATATAAAAACCGAATATTTTTATTGAAAGACATTTCAAGAAATCACGATTTTCTTTATCACAGCAAAATGGAGGTCTTATTCACTAAGTGTTTAAACTATATGATAAATCCAAAGTTATTTATGTCACTGTCTGCCTTGTACTTGTGTTCTTTATGTTAAAAAAATGAGCAACTAATTATTCAAAAATTATTTTACTTTTAAAAAGAAAATTTTCTTAGGCTAAAATGAAACTTTAATAGGAAAATGTTAATCAAATTTTAAATTATAATATTTTAATATTCTCTAAAAACCAAATAAAGTTTAACAATACTTTAAATACATATAAAAATAACTCTTAAATAATACTTAATATAAAGTGATACACACAAAAAAACATAGATTTTCTCAAAAATCTGAATTCAAATATTTCTAATTAGCTTGGTTTCAACAGAGAAAGTTTGATGTAATCTCTACAAGGCTGTATCTTAGAGAATATAGAAAGCTTTATTTCCCACCTAATCCATGTTTTATTGCTACAGCGTAGAAGACCGTACGGTTTTATCGTCGAGTACCTCTAAGAAATGTTCGTGATAAAATTTATAAGATATTTACAAGATAAAAGTTTAGTTAACGAACTTAAAAATTAAAAAATATTCCGTTATAAATACAAAATGCGTTATATCTATTATATATGTAGATTACAATTGTTAATGATACATATATAATTTTTATAAATTCATAATTAAATAGAAAGTAAAAAGGAAAATTACTAAAAAATATCAACAGTATATCGTAAAGTCTTCGACTGTAAAAATGAGTTCTTTAAGCTTTTAGTTTAAAAGAGAAGTAGTTACTTCGATGAATAAAATTCTCAGTAAAAATTTTTAAAACTATTTTATTCCATAAGAATGGTCCGCAATATTAGGGTGTGTCGATTTTTAATTTTTTTTTCAAATTTTAACAACGGCGAGGTTACATTTAGTAAAGAATTTTATGGAGATTCCTAATCTGCAAAAAAAATTGTTTTTAATAATGTCTTGCTGTGTGGGTCAGCGTTGTTTTGAACGGAAAAATTACTAAAATATGACTAATTAACAAAGCGAAACTATAACTGAAAAAAAAATTTCTAAAATTTTTTGATGAACTCAGTAATTGTTATGTTAAATTTTAAGAAAATTGATTAATTGGTTCAAAAAGTCATAAAAATAAACACAGAAAAAGAGTTTTTGTGTAGGGTATTTTACAAAAATCACGCACTTTTTTCATATTTTAGACAGAGAATGTTACGTTAAAATGTGTTGTTTTTTTCCTGTTTTTATTAAACTTTAAAAGTAAAAGAAGTTCTTTAGGGAATTTTATAGGGAATCTATATCTGAAAAAAAAAGTTATAATAAAATCTGTCTTTTTGGGGGAAACACTTAGTTTTCAACGAGAAAATGACTAAAATATGAATAATTAAAGAGAAGAAATGATAAATAAATAAAAAAAATTCAATTATTTGATAAACTCAATATAAACTATGTTAAAATTTATGAAAACATCATGTTTTGTTAAAATGTCAAAAAAATAAACACTTAATGGGGGCTTTTGTGAAGGTTGCTTTTAGAAAAACTAGTCAATTTTTTCATATTTAGACAGTGAACGTTATCGTATCGTAGGGTTCGCTGTCATATTTAAAACAAAAGTTACTTTTGCAAAGTTTTTGTTTGCATGTTTGCAGTTGAGGGACCTCGGCATATTTTCTTCCAATTGAATTTTTTGTGCAAAAACATATTTCCATGAGAAACTAGTAGAATATGCAAAAGCACAAGAAAACAATAAGGGTTTTATGAGCACAAACAATGCTAATTATAACTTAGTATAATTAGCATTGTTTTTTAGTTAATTAGTTATTGTAAAATACCCTACACAAAAACTCTTTTTCTGTATTTATTTTTATGACTTTTTGAACCAATTAATCAATTTTCTTGAAATTTAACATAACAATTATTGAGCTAATCAAAAATTAAAAAATTTTTTTTTTCAGTTATAGTTTAGCTCTGTTAATTAGTTATATTTTAGTAGTTTTTCCGTTCAAAACAACGCTGACCCACCCACCCAGCAAGACATTATTAAAAATTTTTTTTTCAGATTCGGAATCTCCATAAAATTCTTTACTACAAGTAACCTAACCGTTTTTGAAATTGAAAAAAAAAAAATTTAAAATCGACACACTCTACCGCGATAATCAACACAAAATTTAAAAAGATTTGTTTTATAAAAATGGGCTGCTTAATAAAATTATCATTGAGTAAAATGTATTTATTTTTATCTTTGATGAAAGCAAAATATGGAAAGAAATCGGGGATAAATTGGTTTTACATTTAACAATAAAACAAAGAGTATTAAATATATTAGGCTTATATATATATTAAAGACTTTCATCTCAAATAATAGAGGCTTATAATAATATAAGATGTGCTTCATGCTTCTGCTGACAATAAAGAGGTTTAAGTTAATTTTTATTTGTACTACCCCAAGCTATGTTTGTATAGTTTATGCGACAATGAGTGATATAATTGTATTAAAGTACGTTTATTTAAAATATTTCTTGCTTTGTACAATATTCTTATACTTTTTGAAATTTTACTTTATAAGTTTTTAATGTGATTTTTCCATGTAAGGTTTTCTTCTATACAAAACACCTAGATAGTTAGTTACTGTTACTTTTTTAATTTGTATATTGTCAATAACAAGTTGAGGCGTATTAATTTGCAATTTATGTTTTTTGATAAGAGGATGGAAAAGAATCCATTTAGTTTTATCAATGTTAAGAGATAATTTGGTAATCTTTAACCAGTCAGATATTTTTCTGTTACATTAATAATTAGTGTCATCAGCAAGCATTATTGTTATTAATGAGGAAAAGAAGAGGTCCTAATATTGATTTTTGAGGAAACCCACATATAATATTTAACAAATTTGATGAAAATATTTTATTGGCCTAAAACAAATTGTTTACGATTAGTTAAATAACTTTTCAACCATTTTAAAACATCGCCTGTTATACCATAATTTTTTAGCAAGAATTTTATGATCGATGGTACCAAACGCTTTTTAAACCAATAAATATTCCCAATGTGAATTTAGAATTGTTAAATGAGTCAGATTTAGCTCTTGTAAGCTGAATAATAGCAAGCTCTGATGACTTTTTTTTTTTTAAATCCATATTGCATGTTATATAATAACTTGATTGCTAAAAGGTTACAAAATTCTTTCAAATTCTTTAAAATTTCCTTCTTTAATTATAAGAATAATTTTTCCTATTTTTAAATTATCAGAAAAAACTAATTAATAGAGCATTTAATAATTTGGAAAAGTATGTTTTTAAAACGTCAAAACAGTTTATAATAACATCCCCATTGACATCATCAGGACCAACTGCTTTATTTGTCTTGAACAATTTAAAAGCACTTTCAAACTCTTCACAAGACAAATTTATTACAAAAAAAAAATTTAGATACGAGTTTAGACGGTTATATGGTACCTTTATTAATTTTTTAGGGTTTGAAATTTTTTCGGCTAACTTTGGTCTAACGGATGCAAAATATTTATTAAATTTGGAAGTAATAATTTTTTGACCAAGAAAAAGATTACCATCTTCTTTAATAACTGAGGGCAAAGATTGCGACGTTTTTTCAGTGTTACCAGTAATTTCGTTTATTAGTTGTCAAGTGCGTTTTCAGTTTAATTTGTATTTTTTAAGTAAATCAGTGTAGTATGTTTTGAATTTTTCCTTAGGCATTCCAATAATTTTACGTAATTTTTATAAATGGTCTTACTACATATATATATATATATATATATATATATATATATATATATATATATATATATATATATATATATATATATATATATATATATATATATGTATATTTATATATATATATATATATATATGTATATTTATATATACATATATATATGTATATATATATATATATACATATATATATATATATATATATATATATATATATATATATATATATATATATATATATATATATAGTATATATATATATATATATATATATATATATATATATATATATATATATATATATATATATATATATATATATATATATATATATATATATATATATATATATATATATATATATATATATATATAGAGTAAGACCATTTATAAAAATTACGTAAAATTGTTTGAACGATTTGTTCAGTGGACGTTACGGATTTAATTTGTATTTTGCATCATTACGCGACGGAAATTAATTAGTAGTTAGGTATTTATAATATTATCAATTTGCTTTTAATTAGCTAATAGTTGTGAGATAGTTATATGTTTAATGTGTTTCAAAATAATTGTTTATGTGATAATGGTTAATTATATATTAAAAAAATTAAAACTAAAATTGATATAAAAATATATATAATTTTATGAAATATATTACAATGGCTGTGTATGTGAGTAATTTATTAGTTAGCCTGGAGATATATGAAGTAGATTACCATAGTTATTTTTAGTTGTTAGATTTGTAGCGAGCTTTGTAATTTTTTATTAAGAATTTATTTTGGTGGCGGCACTTTGATAAAACTTCGCTTCTTTTATTTAGAGTAAGGCGTACACACAATGTCACAAACAAATAGTTAACTGATTCCCTAGTATTTTTGGCCAAGAAAGTTAGACATGCATGACTAACTCGTGCAGTTTTGCTTCCTCGGTTTCTGGCTTCAATACACTCTCAGACAAAGAACCTGATTGGAAGATACTTAAATTACCTAATAAAATAAGCACGATGAATTTTATGTACAGATTGTGACAAAGGTGTAGTTTTTTGAAATGTTTTATTAGTAATGGCTGCAAATAGATATTCAGATTTATCAATCATATCAATGAGTAAGTCTCGAAACAACTTATTTATTTTGATTTAGGTGCTCTTCGTGGTACACTATAAATAATAAAAAAAATACATTAAAGCATATGCAACACCAACAAAAATGTCAAAGTTAGCAGTGTTTTTGTGAAATATTGTTAAAGCTATGTGTGTGTGTGTGTGTGTGTGTGTGTGTGTGTGTGTGTGTGTGTGTGTGTGTGTGTGTGTGTGTGTGTGTGTGTGCATCAATATATATATATATATATATATATATATATATATATATATATATATATATATATTTATATATATATATATATATATATATATATATATATATATATAGAACCCTTAGATGTTGTCCGAAAGTTTTTTCGATATTTTGTTGACAAAAAGTAAAAATTAAAATGCAAGACCGGAATTTTTTTTTTTTAATAATGATAGACTGCCTGCCCCAACCAAACCCTCAGTCGATGTAGCAGCACTCCCTTGCGGGTCAGGCTATTTGTCAGTCGATGTAGCAGCACTCCCTTGCGAGTCAGGCTATTTGTCAGTCGATGTAGCAGCACTCCCTTGCGAGTCAGGCTATAAGATAGTCGATGTAGCAACACTCCGCGCAAGATTTACAGTAAAAAAAATAAAAATAAAAGCATTTTATTAAAAAAAATAAAAATAAAAACATTTTATTAAAAAAAATAAAAATAAAAACATTGTTTATATTGTTAAAAACATTCAAAATGTTATAAAAACATTCAGAATGTTTTTAAAAACATTCTGGTCAATTAAATTTGCGTTTTTGTGGTTTTTTTAAAAAACGATTAATTTGTAATTAAATTAATGGTTTTTACTTTCGTCCAACACGGAAATGTTGGACGAAAGTCAAAAGTAATTAAAAGTGACGTATGTGTTGGCGTAAGAATCACTTTTTTCCTTCCGCTCTTCCTAAAGCCAACAAACTATAGAACTATATATATACATATATATATATATAGTTCTATAGTTTGTTGGCTTTAGGAAGAGCGGAAGGAAAAAAGTGATTCTTACGCCAACACATACGTCACTTTTAATTACTTTTGACTTTCGTCCAACATTTCCGTGTTGGACGAAAGTAAAAACCATTAATTTAATTACAAATTAATCGTTTTTTAAAAAAACCACAAAAACGCAAATTTAATTGACCAGAATGTTTTTAAAAACATTCTGAATGTTTTTATAACATTTTGAATGTTTTTAACAATATAAACAATGTTTTTATTTTTATTTTTTTTAATAAAGTGTTTTTATTTTTATTTTTTTTAATAAAATGTTTTTATTTTTATTTTTTTTACTGTAAATCATGCGCGGAGTGTTGCTACATCGACTATCTTATAGCCTGACTCGCAAGGGAGTGCTGCTACATCGACTGACAAATAGCCTGACTCGCAAGGGAGTGCTGCTACATCGACTGACAAATAGCCTGACTCGCAAGGGAGTGCTGCTACATCGACTGACAAATAGCCTGACTCGCAAGGGAGTGCTGCTACATCGACTGACAAATAGCCTGACCCGCAAGGGAGTGCTGCTACATCGACTGAGGGTTTGGTTGGGGCAGGCAGTCTATCATTATTAAAAAAAAAAAAATTCCGGTCTTGCATTTTAATTTTTACTTTTTGTCAACAAAATATCGAAAAAACTTTCGGACAACATCTAAGGGTTCTATATATATATATATATATATATATATATATATATATATATATATATATATATATATATATATATATATATATATATATATATATATATATATATATATACCGTTTTCAACAGCGTCAACCGTATTTGGGCGCCAATTCGGGCGTCACCCAAATTAAATTTGAGGACAATTTTTTTTTACGTTTTTTCGGAATATATTGTTTTTTTTTCGTAAAAAAAATGCCGATTTTCCGCTAAAGTTTGCCGGAACGCATATTTACATACTCCACAAGGCGATAGCACACATGCGTAAAAATCAAAATGCAAGACCGGAATTTTTTTTTTTTAATAATGATAGACTGCCTGCCCCAACCAAACCCTCAGTCGATGTAGCAGCACTCCCTTGCGGGTCAGGCTATTTGTCAGTCGATGTAGCAGCACTCCCTTTCGAGTCAGGCTCAAATTTAAAAATATGTTTCTTTATAAAAAAGTACGAAAAATGGAACAAATGACTCGAAAGGGAGTGCTGCTACATCGACTGACAAATAGCCTGACCCGCAAGGGAGTGCTGCTACATCGACTGACAAATAGCCTGACCCGCAAGGGAGTGCTGCTACATCGACTGAGGGTTTGGTTGGGGCAGGCAGTCTATCATTATTAAAAAAAAAAAATTCCGGTCTTGCATTTTGATTTTTACGCATGTGTGCTATCGCCTTGTGGAGTATGTAAATATGCTGCCGGAACGAGGGGGTACTGCCGCCTAAATTTTTTTTCTAGAATCGGACCTGATGTATATTAAGGGAAACATATAAATCTATGCATACCTGCCTATATTGGATCCATAAGTGTGAAGTAGTGAATCATCTTCTTTTAGTTTACGCTCACTCTGCTTGATAAGTTGATTACCCTGTTTGATCAGATTTTTTTATAACTTGCTTTTCCTCCTCATATGTTTTAATCTATATTTCAAGTTCTTTTTTTTTTTATCTTTTATGTATTAGTTGTTAATAATAAAAAAGTTATAAATTCTATTTATTTAGCATTATATGTATTATATATATATATATATATATATATATATATATATATATATATATATATATATATATATATATATATATATATATATATATATATATATATATGGGCGATTCCACCGTTACTTACGGGACATTTTAATTTTCTTAATGCCAATCTTATAGTTATATATCTTTTATCTTATAAGATTAGATGTTCATGTAGGTATGTATCATCCCGAAATCATTTAATTGTTCAAATGTATATTTTAAATTCTTTCAAATAGGAATTGTTTTAGAACAATATTTCATTATATAGTGTGTTACTTACGGGACTCAAAAAAACATTACGTTAAACCTGATTATTTGATTTGAATACTTCAAGCAAATTATTTAATCTATGTAAACGAGCTTCTCAAAATAAATCTAGTAGTTTTCATTCTATATAAAATTAATAATTAGAAACTTTTATCAATTTATATAAGCATTAAAAAACAAATTAGTTACGGGGACAGAATTAAACGTTACTTACGGGGACAGAAATAAACGTTACTTACGGGGACAGAAATAAACATTACTTACGGGACATAGCTTATTAATAACCATAACAAACAGATTTTTTAACATGAAAAGTTAAAAAACTTTCAAAGAATTTCTATACATCAGTAATACATTACACAGACATATATATATATGTATATAAATATATATTTCTAAATATTACATCTGTATATTACATATATTGTTATCTATATACATATTACATGTCTAGACATGTAACATATACTTATGAAAAAACTTAATGTGTTTAATATTCATCATAAGCATCAAGAAAGATAATTTGTCATCTATTATTTTTTCGTAGCATACACTTCTTCACTCCAATTTTGGGATTAGCTGTAGTATTCTAAAAAAATGATTAAAAATAAGTAAAATTAAAGTCTAAAGCCTATTTTATTGTCTATTTTATGTGCATCCTAATTTTATACATTTTATAAAGATTCAAAAAACTAATCAACAAAATACATAAAAACCTGCATTCCCATTAACTTTGTTTTTTTGTTGTTGTTTTTTTTTGCAACTTTGATTTTAGGAGTTGCTGTTTTTGACTCAAAAGAATATCGTTTTGTTTGTAGGCAATCATCAAAAAAGGAAAAGTAATGAAAAGTGGAAATCCCTTTTACATAATTTGATTTCTGAAACATCTCTTGTAGATTTAGTTCACTGATTCTTTGATGAATATGGTCAGATAAAATTAAAGAAATTTGAAAATTTGGGTTGGTATTTAAAACTACGTGATAAAAATCTTCAGCATTGTTAATAATAGCCTTTCTGGTTAAAACCTGATTAGAAGCAATTCTTTTAACAACAGCTCCCAAGCCATCTATAGGTCCTTTTCCATGACTAGTTGCACTATAGTTCCATTTGATGGTAATCCCATATATTTTTTGGAGCTTTTGAGTACCTGCAATAATAAATCTGTTCTTAAATTGATGGACCATCTCTCCAAACTCTTAACTCAAAAACATCTTTTGGTAGGCTTTGAATTAATTTATCAAAATATACTAATGATGTTTCTTTATAATGAGTAGTACAATCACTAACAATTGCATGACAAATCTTCGTATTTTGAAACCAAGTCACAGAAGTAAAGATAGTTACCTGCTGTTGATTCCAGTGTGCGTTTTGGACCTCATCTTGAAAAAAACATTTGTAATTTTCTGCGTAATCCATTTGTATCATTACTATTCCACTTACCTCTTTTGTGGTGCTTTTGTCAGATTCTAAACTTTTGTGCTGTTGCCTTTTAATAAAACTGTGAGTTAAAAAGCTAGGCATCAATAAGCATAGATGATCGTACAAGTGCACAACTGAAGTGCTTTGAACTAATTGCTTCATCTTTCCATTATCATCTTGCCACTGTTTCCACTCAACAATTTTATCCGATGTATCTCTATCACACTATAATTGATACTTTTTTTTGAAACCACATTCTTCATGCTGACACTCACTAAACCAACATGCTGGGTCATATGGGCATTGAAGGCAAGAGTCTGCAAATCTGTTAGAATAAACAGGTAAACTTGCGCTGCAAACAGAAAGCTTTTTCAGTGAAGGAATTACATTTTGATGATAGATACACGTGCATAAATTAGCTGGTGTTTGTCGACTAAGGAGAACATGTAATGGCCTTAAACTTGCAAATTTACTTCTACATATCTTGATATTTTTTTTTTCTGCTATAAACAAGGCATGAGTCTCTTTTAGGCTCATGTACATGTGTCTTTTTTGAATATGCTCTTTATTGCAATTATTTATGATAGCAACTCTATCTTTTATTCCAGGAGACATACGGCTAATATCATTATTTTCATAAAATTCAAAGACTTTTTGCTTGATTTCTTCATTAAAGAAAGTTGCTCCTCTATACTCAATAGAATTTTCTACAATTTTGCAATTTAGTTCAACAGCTAATTTTGGAATAACTGCTTTTTGCTTTGAGGGGCTATTAGGTTTTATTGCTTTTACTTTATTTGCAGCTCTTGACAGAGAAGAACATGTACTATATGGCTGCCTGTAGCAAATAGTTTCATTAATTTTATTTGAAGTTTCTTTTCTCCACTTAGCTTTTTTTTCCCTTTCTTTAATCTTTCTTTCTGTATCAGCTTTATATTTTTTATCATTTGGCAACTTTTTGTATTCTTCCTTTTTTTTTCTCGGTGTTTCTTAACATATTCTTTATTTTTTTCCCTTGCTAAAATAGGATTCAATCGTCTCCATTTACTCTGTCTTTCTGCATTAGTTTTAGCCATTAATTTTTATTTTGGTCTGAAATGAAAATAAAGATTGTCAATAAGTTGTATAAATGTTCAAAATACTTTCGATAAGATTTTCTATCCATTAAAAGATAGTTTTGTAAATAGATCGTTGTATTTTGAACTTTTTAAATATCAAAGTGTTTTGGATAAGTTTCTAACTTTAAAGACTATACAATGAGCCGTTACTTATGGGACATTGAGCCGTTACTTACAGGACCAAAATAAACATTGTCTGCAGGCTCTAAGGAAATGCTTCAACTATCAGATTTTTAGTTTTAAATATAGAAAAAGTAGTTTACTGTGATTGTTTTCCCTTTCCCTTATTGGATACTTTTTTTAAGCATAAACTTAACAAAAATGACATATTTGTTACTTACGGGACAGGCAAATTAATACAAATAATATATATTGTCAAAAAAATGAAGCTTGCTAAAATAATTTATATTTTTAAACTTCAAATATGAAGTAATAAATGTGTGATAGTTAGTCTTTAAAAAAACAATTCCTCTCTCTCTCTCTCTCTCTCTCTCTCTCTCTCTCTCTCTCTCTCTCTCTCTCTCTCTCTCTCTCTCTCTCTCTATATATATATATATATATATATATATATATATATATATATATATATATATTTGTATATATATATATATATATATATATATATATATTTGTATATATATATATATATATATATATATATATATATATATATATATATATATATATATATATATATATATATATATATATATATGCTATACGCTTTAATCAATAAGCAACTTATTTACAATTTATTTATAAAAATTAATGCACAGCTTTAAGCCGCAATTAAAAATACAAAACAAACACAAATTATGTTAACAAATCAAAATAAGGAATCATTAAACATAAAGTAACACAAAGATTTTTTGAGTTTTGATGATAATTGAAATTTATTTTTTTGAAAATAACACTATTGAGTATGGAATCGCCCATATATATATATATATATATATATATATATATATATATATATATATATATATATATATATATATATATATATATATATATATATATATATATATATATATATATATATATATATATATATATATATATATATATATATATATATATATATATATATATATATATATATATATTATTAGTCAATATTCATAGCTTATTTAACAATAATAATAACTTAATATATGAAACATATTATACTCACAAGAGATATTAACTTTGTTGACTTTTGATGTTTTAAATTTTGTTAGAATCAACTTTTTTCTTTTTCCACAAATTTTTATTAAGAAAAAGCCAGCCAGTCAAAAATGCTAAAACTCACTGTCCAACCAGCATAAAATGATAAAAACGTGGACTGAAAAAATATAGCACATGCAAATACATTTTTTCTTGTAAAAATATGCCTTGAAAAAGTCTTGTAAAAATATGTCTTGAAAGAAAATCACAAAACAAAAGTTTGCTGAGATTAAAAGTAACCATTTTAAAACATTAAACCACGAAGAACTATGAACAAATGTACCGCTCCGCATCCAGTTTTGTTTTTTATACTTATTAAGTAACCGGTTTTTAATAAAACCCACTACAATTAATTGATTTTATACCATGTTACTACAGAGGTAGCCAGAATATTATTTCACTTCTAAAAAATTTATTTATCGCAGAATATTTATAATAAATAAAAAACTGGCTACCTATGTAGTAACATGGTCTAAGCAATCAATCTTTACGGACACACAAAATCAATGATCGAAATATTTTTTTTTCTTTCTTGATTTTTAATTTACAAAGTGTATCGTTTATTTGATAATATGCGAAAAAATTGAGGAAATTTGGAAATTATCGTATGTAATATGAAGATTTAAAATCCGGATTTTTTTACCCCTGAAAATCCCGAACTTTAAAAGGCAAATTTAAATAAATTTGAAACAATAATTTTTTTATTAACTAATGTTAACTTGTTTTGGTCAAAAAATATTTAATATATCAAAATTTAAAAATTTTTTCAGAAAAGTAAAATCCTATTTCCGCTTCGCGATGCATAGTGCCACTATGTATTCACATTCGTTACTGACACCGAATGAGAATAAAAAACGAAGTATAATATCCGTTAATGTTATTTAAGAACAATATTACTGTAACAATGTTACAGTACAAAAAGACACTGGGTAAATTGCAAAGTTTATAAATTATTATTCAATAATAATATAAACGAAAAAATATCAAAATTGTCGCAAAAACAACAAACATCCAAACGAGTTTTTAAATTATCTTTAACGTGTTTTTTTTTCTGGAATATTATTCAATAATAATAAAAACGAAAAAATATCAAAATTGTCGCAAAAACAACAAACATCCAAACGAGTTTTTAAATTATCTTTAACGTGTTTTTTTTTCTGGAATTCGCATTTATTTAACCAAATTGTTGCAAACTTGGGTAATTTATTCCGAATTACAATTGCAATTAATATTTTTCAGGCAACGTTTAGGCATACAGTGTTTTAATCTGTTAAATTGTTACAATAATAAATTTGTCAAATATCATATTTTTTGGAGGAGCCAACATTACGCAGAAGACTTTCATTAGCAATTTTTATTTATAAAACTGTTCAAAGGTAAGATTCATTAAATTATACTTGGTGAGAACGATGCCCTTTACAGATTCAACTAAAAGTCTGTTCCTTTCCTTTGTCCATTGAACATTAATCAAAGAGAAAACTCCTTCAATATTTCTGTTGTGTCCTGAGATACAAAAGAATACTTCACAAACTTTTAGCATCTCTGAGAAGCAACTTGCATTTGGACAAGTTTGAAAAAATAAAACTCAATATTCATGCAAGGGTTTTTCAAAACACTGCTCGTTTTTGCCTTGCACAAATGGTTTAAGAGAAAAGTATTGGTCAAACAATTGTACATCATCCGAAATGTACATTTTTTCGTTCAGGCATAAAATGCATTCCAAAAGGTCATCAAATGTGGTGTCTTTTACTTTATTTATATGCATTCAACCAAAGCACTAAAATTCATCAAAAGGTTTCAACCACTTTTTTAAATAAAGAATGTGTGCTTCATACACTAGTTTAACTTATGCCATATAGCATTTATAATATTCTTCTCTGTCACTTTCTTTAGGCTTTCTTAATATATATTTGACTTTAAGTAATAGAATTTTTTCATCTAAACAGTCTTTTAAAACTTCCGCGGTAGAGTGAAGAAGACTAGTATCTTCTACTAAATGACGTTTCTTCGCTTTCAATTGATGCAATATTTACTTGAAAGAGAAACATCAAGGAATGCAAAAACGGAAGATAAACTTCTGAAAATTCATTGTCAAAAAATACTTTTATCGTAACAGGTGGTTAATATACAGAAATAAAAAATACTTTTAAATAACCTCAGTAATCTTTCAATAGTTGGAAACAAACTTAACCGTCTAGTTTTAGAGTGATAGAATAGTTGATGATAACTAATGTCCTCATATTTTCATAAATCTTTTAAAGCTTCTGTTCTAACTGTGTAAATAGAAAAATAATTGAATATTTTCAAGACAACAATTTCAACAGCAATCTTCATTAAATCTGCTTCATGTTGTATGCAGTGGTGCAAAACGTGGGCAGATCAAAAACCTACCAACGGGTTTGATACCTCCAAAATATACATTAGCATTGTCTCCAGCAAAAGCAACACTCTTAGACAACAATTCATATGTTTGGAGGGTCTCAGAGGTTTCATTTGGTGTGTTATCTAACGTAAGAATTTTAGTTTGGATACCACCTGGCTTCCAGTGAAAGTATTGAATAACAATCTGAAATTTTTTCTGTGAAACATGATTGCTATCATCTGTGGAAAGACCGAAACATGAAATGCTATCTAATGATTTCACCAGTTGATAAACAGTGTGGGGCCTATTACCTTACTTTCTATTAAGATTCACGTTGCACCCTTCAGCAAATCAAGAATAGTTTGTTTTCACAGTACTTGAAAACTTGCATTTTCTTTTTGTAGAAATTGAAGTCATTTTTATAAAAAAGTCGAAATTCAATTTAAGTGCTGTTGTTGCTGTAGGTGTAAAAACTGACGCAAAAAAATGTGCTGAGCTAAAAACGTTTTAATCAAAAAAGGATAGATCTATGTTTTATAATTCGTTTGCCATTTTATCGAACAACAACTGGAAAAGCGAAACGCACAGAGTTAAAAGTAGAACATGAAGTTTTAGTTTAAGAATAAAATGTCAAAAAAAAACTTTTAAAAGTTTCAAGAATATTTAAGTTTAAATGAGGAAATATATGTAAAAAAAAAAAGCGTATGAAAAAATTAAAAACTTAAAATATTAAAAAAGCCGAGTATTTTAATTGTTTTCAGCTTCGCCTGCCGGACAGAGGACAAAGGATAAAAAAGGTGGACATTTCCTCCTTTTGACGTCTGGCAACCCTAATTTTATGGAAGTTTTGAACAAAATTATTCAACAACTTTTATTAAGTCTTAATAAAAAAATACATTGTATTACAAAATTAAACAAAACAAAAATACATGCAAATATTCAATATAAAATATAAAGAACGCAATAATATTTATACGCAGCAAATACATAAATATATACTTAGGACTATATTATTTAATCTATATTTTATGATTTTTTTTTTCTTCTGCATAATACCTCGCCTTAACAGCAAATTATTCATTTTGACCTTGTAAGAAAAAATGGCTAAAAGACATTTTAAAGAAAGCGCTAAATATGAAGCCCACATTAAAACCAGACGGCTTCTATATAGTTGGATTAACTTTGTATAATAACTTTGTTTATTGTGTTTGCTCGCATTGGTCCCATTTGAAAACGAACTACCAAACACACCTATGTCCAATGCGCGGCAGCCCATAGCAAACCCAAAGTAGTTGCTAACAGGGTATTTGTCTCCTTTTTATCAAGGTAGTCAAGTCAAGACCTTTTAGACAATTCTCATAGTTGATTTTTTTAAGTGATGGTATTAATTGAGTTGCCCAATGTTGGACTCTTCTAATAAATCAATTTCTCCCCTTCGAATAGGTGACCAAACTGATACTGCAAACTCTAACAGTGGTTGCACAATAGAAACATAAAGTATTCTCAGGAGTCTAATATCTGAACAAATGAAGCATTTTCTAATCAAACACAATGAAATCGAACCCAATCAAAAGTCAATGTCCACGCAAAATCCAAAAAAAAATATCAACAGGTTTACCATTCTCTAAGGCGGTTGAAATAAAATCAAGTGTTTCAAGTAGATTCGTTACATATATATATATATATATATATATATATATATATATATATATATATATATATATATATATATATATATATATATATATATATATATATATATATATATATATATATATATATATATATATATATATATATATATGACCGAAACAGTTGTTCCTCTAATTTATGAAAAATATGAAAACACAAATTATGAATGATGTAGCAAAAGCAGATTTTTTAAGTTTCACCACTGACGGATGGACTACACATCCCAATATTATAAGCTTTTATTCTCTAATAGCACATTGGGTTACCTCAGAGTTTAACTCTATGACAGCTGTACTTTAAATTAAAAAAATGACAGGCTCTCATACAGGTGTAAAGATATTTTCTTCAAATTTCTAAAGGATTCTTTAAATGAATGGAAAATATCAACCAACAAAGTGTACTTTGTCCTCTCAGAAAATGCTGCTAATGTGAAATTAGCCATTAAAGAAGCTGGTTTAGAAAAAAATTCTCTAAGTTGCGTAATCCACACTCATCAACTTTTTATAACCGATAAGCTTTTTAATGTGTGAAAAATGGTGAGAAATATATTTAGGAGCTCCGCCTTTTTCTGTGTTCAGCGAAAGATTGTTTAGTACTGGGGGAAACATTTATGAATCGACACGGTCCCGACTAACTGTACAACATGGAGAACATCTAGCTTTTGTGCACGAGAATTGGAATTTTTTTTGAGAAATGGAAACAAAAAAATAGATTCACAGCTTTATATAACATATTTTATTACTTTTCATAACATTATAAACGTTTATATTTCTTTCTAACATAATACAATTTGTTCTATTATGCTTCAAATATGTTATACTTTATGTTTATATTTTTTAAATTTGCATTTCTTGATTTTGAAGTTCTCTCTTTGTATAGTTAAATAAAATTTAAAAAGTTTTTAAAAAGAAAAACTAGATTAGAGGTAGATTGTCTACTTTTTAAAGTTAGTGAAAACAAAAATTCATCATAAAATTATTTTTAAAAAATTTTAAACGCTTCGGTTGTAGTTAGGCGTACTGATATTTATCAGGGGTTCCGATATAGTATTTAGAATACTCGCTTGAAATGTGTTGATAATTTATAACCAGTAAAAAAAATTTTAAAAACGTGTGGAAGCAGTGTTAAAATTATGTAGGATACCCGACTTACCATGACCCGTATTATACTGGTCGTGGTAATAAATTTTTACACATATTCTTTATAGTGTTGTTTTATTTCAACAAAATATTTAAATTTTGTAAAAAGACGGGGACGGGGTTGTTAATTTTTTTTTTACATTAGGTTTTCATTAAGTTTTTATTAAATAGTTTCAATAGTTTTAAAGATAATAAAAGTTTAAATGCAAAATATTTTTTCCTCTAAAACAAAATGTTTCCTCGTTAATGTGTGTTAAATGAGCGTACTTAACTAAATACCTAAGCACATTAATAACACAAGTATCTCTATCATGACATAAGATGTTCCTAAAAATATCAGGCTTTTTCAAAAATGCAGCGAGCGGTTGCTTACTTTTAATAATTTATCTTAACAGCCACTGAGGCACGTTCAGCTAAAGTATTTTAACATTACTTAATAAGCCTCTGATAAGTAATTGTTAAACAGTTTTGAAAATAGATACGAAAGCTCTGGAAAGAACTTCTGCAAAACTATAACAGGTATGTTGTCCGGAGCACAAGCTGTAGAAGAGTCTAAACAGGAAATCACTTTATAATCAGAAGCTGAAGTGATACGAATGTCAAACCTGTTTGTTGGCTATATGAGGTAGAATGTCAAGAGATGAGATTGATGAAAAGTTGTTAGGAAACCATTCAGCTTTATCTTCAGGTGAGATAACAAAACCTCAACCACGCAAGAAGGGAGGAATAACAGATTTGGCCTTGTTATAGACACTGTTAAAGATTCTTCAGAAGTGGAGTCTAATTGTAGATATAAAACACTAGCATTTGTGACTTTAGAATAGCGGGCTTTGTTAGCAGGTTAGCAATAACATAATGTTATAACTTTGACAACATAATAGATTTCACATAATTTGAAAAATAGTGCTGAATAAAAATGTTTAATAATTATCTAGAATACTGATAAATACTTTTCAAATAAAACTAAATTCAAGTTTAAATTAACTAACAAAAAAATGTGATATGTAGATAAAAAATTTTAAAATTGAGTTTAAAATACAATTGTGGCAAATCATATCATTCATAGTATTAAGGGGATGGTAAGTTACAATGTTATTTAAAGTATGCGTAATAAAACAAAATCACTTTTCTAAAATAAATATTTCTATCAGTGATTCAAAGCTTTTATATCAAAGAGTTTTCTCCAGCAAAATAAGTTTATTATTTTTAATTAGTGGTAATTAATTCCATTAATTTATTTGTGACTAACTGTCATTCTAATTGCATAATTGTAATCAAATGAAACAACTTGTGTTTCAATTCTCTTCAAACAATTTAATATCTTTTTTTATGCCCGATGGAAACAAAAGTATTAAAATAGTTTTTTGCTTCATGCTTTTCATAAAAATTTTTAAGAACTTCAAAAAGATATTTTCTTATAACATTAAATCTTTATTATAGTATAATTAAAAGTAGAATAAACCGTACCTTAAAATAAACATTTTATATAAATAAGTCTTATAATTTTTCATATTCTTATTTTGTAAAAGAAACTTTTGTAATAAGGTTCAGAAATATATGAACATTAAGCTTTATATACTGATACTAAATCTTATTTCATGATATATAAGCTTTATGATATAATAATAACATAACTTTTTATACAACTTAAAAATATATTACATGAAAACACACTATTTAATTTCAAATATTTATATTGACATATTTTTACTTCTTTTTCTTGTGATACAATCTATTTTAAGTAAATAAAATCACGTCTTCTCGAGATACAAACTGTGAAAAATGAACTAAAACAATTTCTTCTCTCCTTTTCCTGTCATAACTTTTTTTTTATTAAATTTTCATTTAAAGTGTAGTTTTTATTTAAATTAAATAAAAACTACACTTTACTTATATATATATATATATATATATATATATATATATATATATATATATATATATATATATATATATATATATATATATATATATGTATATATATATATATATATATATATATATATATAAATATATATATATATATATATATATATATATATATATATATATATATATATATATATATATATATATATATATATATATATATATATATATATATATATATATATATATATATACAGTATCGGACAAAACGAGTGCAACCAAATAATGCTAATTTACTTTCTTTATATAAAAGTGCTTCATTTTTTCAATTTAGAGAAATAACTAGTAACTGTTTAGAGACAAAGTTCTTCAAGTTTTATTCATCACAAAGTTCATTATTTGTACACGAAAATTAATAAGTATACCAAAAGTATTAAAAAAAGTTGATTTCCTTCTGGACAAAACAAGTGCAACTCGACAAAATGTTGACCAAGCTGTATTTCGCCATCAATATTTCGTGGCGAATTCTTTGTTGTCGATCGCAGCCTTGCATCTTCAAGGCATAGATTCGATCAGGTGATCAATGAAACTTTGTGGAATCGCTGCCCAGGCCTTTTGGATTTGTTCAAACAGTTGATCCTTATTACGAACACTTTCACGATTAATTCTGCGGTTGACGATCTCCCACAGGTTCTTGATAGGGTTGAGATCCGGAGATTGAGGCGGCCAATCCATCATCGATAGGTGGTTGTCTTGAAACCACTGCTTGACTACTTTTGCAGTGTGTTTTGGATCGTTGTCTTGCTGAAAAACCCATTTTATTGGCATATTGCATTCAGCATGAGGTAACATAACATCTTTCAGGATATTTTTTATACATGAAACGGTCCATTATTCCATCGTTTCGATGTAATGGACCTAGACCGTTAGAAGAAAAACACCTCAGACCATTACATTGCCTCCACCATGCTTCACGATCTAATGGCAGTAACGTAAATCGAGGCGTTTTCCGGCCGATCGACGTACACGGCAAATGCCATCGCTCCCAATATATATATATATGATGATAATATAATGAATATTAATAATATAATGATGTTGAGCTTCGATTCATCACTGAACAGGACAGTTCGCCATTTCTGCACATTCCAGTCAATAAGAGATGTAGCAAACAGGAGTCTTTTCTTCTGGTTTTTTAGTAAAATCAGCGGTTTCTTTGCAGGGCGTCGAGAAAACAATCCGGCTTCAACAGCACGTCGTCTGATTGTTCTGTCCAATACAGGCAGCTCTAATTGCTTTTGTATCTCGACTGATGATATCTAGGGATCCTTGTTGACGGATCTGACGATCATAGAATCCTCTCTAGAAGTGGTGGAACGCGGTCTTCCTCCTTTGTTATCTGCTGCCAACTTCCCTGTAGAACGATATTTGGAATAGAGTCTTGATACGGTCCACTTTTTTACTCCATATTCATCACAAACACTTTTTTGTGACATTCCACTTACGTAATCGCCAATAATTTTCTTTCTTAGTTTCAATCCAAGAATGTCGGGAGCCATTTTTGCACTTGAAGTCATAAAAATAATAAAAATAAATAATCACACTTCTCAAGGCTTACCGTGTTACATTTACCTTGCGATGATACAATAATGCTCTGTGGAACACAACGTCTTGGTTGGATGTGGACTGTATTGATGTAATGAAACACTTGTTGTATTTCACTTCTTGTATTGATGTTTGTCGATAAAACACTTTGATAAAACACACTTCGATAAACTGTCTTGATAATACTGACTGAATCACTTCCATATACTGACTGAATTACATATCGATTTACACGTCTCTTATATAGTAAAATAAACCTGTGTGAACCTGCTCTGGAAGAATCTAGATGCTTTTTTTTGATGCTTCTGGAAGCTTCCGGATGCGTCTGGATGCTTCTGAATGTTTCTAGATATTTCTGGATGCTACTGGATGCTTCCAGATGCTTTTTCTGAAAACTTCTGGAAGCGTCTGCATGCTTCTGGAAACTTCTGAATACTTCCTTTAATTAATAAAAAACTTCCGTGTCGTTGACACGGACCAGACTTAAGAAAATGAAACAAACCAAAAAAGTTGCACTTGTTTTGTCCGCTGCAAAATGGCACTTGTCAACGAAATTCTGCCTGTGTGCTGCCACCTGTCAGCGGATTGCTCATGTTATGGCATGCTATGACTCCAGACTCCTGAACTGTTTGCTGTGGTAGTATAGTTGGTTTCGTTTTTAGGACATGTAAAATTAGGAACACTTTTTAGCATTGTTCGATGTTGGTTGCAAATGTTTTGTCCAATACTGTATATATATATATATATATATATATATATATATATATATATATATATATATATATATATATATATATATATATATATATATATATATATATATATATATATATATATAATTTATAATTTATAATTTATAAATATAAAAGCAAAACATAATATACACAATATCTTTTACGTTTATCTAAATCATTTAAATACAACTTTTTTGTTATCAAGTCTTGCTACGAGGCAATTGTATGTTAATGCTTTTCGTTAAAAGTTAATCAACTTTATATGCGTTTATATAATTTATAACTAATGAAAAAATATTTACTAATTAAACAATTGCATCATATGTTAAGCTTTGTAAATATCTCTCTGTTTAAGCTGTAGTTGTTTAACTTGTTAAACTTTAAAATATACTAAAGAGATCGTCCATAAATAATGTAACGCTAAATTTTACTATTGAACAACGACAAAGAAACTCCAAAGTTTTCTCTTGCAGACTCTTAAGTTTTGTAAAAAATTAAAATAACTGATTAAGTTTAATGATAATCACCGCGTAAAAGATCTTCTTCATTTTTTAAATAAACTTAGGGTTGCGTACTTTATGAACGATCTCGAATGCCATTATGGATGCTTGATAAAGTACGCATGCGTAAGAATATGTCATTATTGGAAAAAATTTATATTACGCCAATAATTTAAGTGACTATTTTTTGCAAATATAAACATAATAATCTGTTTGCCAGAAATAATATTTTGCAAATATAAGCATATATAATATATTTGCTAGAACTTTTTACATGTTTAAAGCCAAAAAATTTGGTTGTAAAATACCCAAGTAATGCCATTCTGCCCCGAAAAATGCCAATAAAAATACCAACTTATGAAAACTATATTTTCATGTTTTATTTCAAATTTTATGGAATTATGTGAGATTTAACAACATTTTGACCACTTTTTAACTACAAAGTTTTAAAAACATGTTATAACATTAGAAATTGCGACGACAGGCAGATGATGGAGCCTTGCTCCTTTTCCAAAACTTGCTTTTTTTCCAAAACTTTTGAAACAAAATGGAAAAATATATTAGAATTATATAGGGATTTTGCCGAAAAAAAAATTCCTCCCATTCCCTAATTTTCCGACTGAAGGTATAAAAAAGACTTTTATTATTTATTTTTATATTTTATTATGTTTTTGTTTATTATGTTGTATATCAGAGCTGGGCATAGCTGCCAATCATTCTAAAGCACTACCACTACCATCAGCATCTTTGGGAACAAAATTTCGTACCGCTTTTCCACTACTTTATCAAACTTTATAAATAGTAGCGCAACTAGTCCGCTACCAAAGAAAATTTATTTACGAAAAATAGCAAAAGAAAAAACCTACTGTCCTCCTCTCCCACTTTGAGTTTTTGATATCCATATGGGAGGATATAAGCTGATATTTTTTAAAATTGTTTTCCACTTATATTTTATTATGAATATCAAGTTTAATATCAATTGATGTACCAATATGTACTTTATTGCATCATAGACGGAGTTTAAACTGGTTGTTCCAGGTGAAGTCAAATAACATCAAGTGAGCTCTGAGGTGCCTCGATGTTATTTGCCATTACAGTCCTCCTATTTTAGGCATAAAACATTCCATATACCATAAGTTTTTGCCCCTTTCAGAACAATGGTCTCGGATTTAAATTCAAACGTGGCACTATCTAGGTATCCTTAAGAGCAAGCAAGTTCATTGTCTGAGCTGCACAACCCACAGTACTTTGGTAGAACGATATCACCATTGCAACTTTCTAGAATTATCTCCAACAAGAAAAGCATTAATTTGACCAGTTTAGAATCGATCTTCTCTCTCTGTTTTTCTTACTCGACTAAATTAAACTCGTTAAATGCACTTACATAATTTGAACCATGTCTGTAGTTGTTGCATCAACCTAATTAATCAAAAAACATTGTAAAAAAACTGAAGTTCAGGTGACTTTTACACTTTTCAATATGCAAAATATTATTGAAACAAGAAATAGTTATCTATTGACAGTTTTTGAAATATATTGATTCTACACCCTTTGTCATTTATACTAATCTCCTAATACAGGTTGGACACAACTTCTATTATGAGCTTCCCATGTTGGCATTTTTTTATTATCTTGACATCTGACTCCTTGAAATTGTTTTTAGAATAAAAACTTCTACTAATAGAACCTTTTTGTTGAAAGAAAGTATTTTGAAAAACTGAAAGTAAAAAGTAAAAAAGATTGAGCAATACTTAACATGAAGATTTACATTTAAATGTAAAGAATATTGAATACATTGAGCAGATTATAATTGGTACTATAACAACATTGCAATTGTTGTTCAATTATATTTTGAAAAGTTCTTGTTCAAGTTTTGATAAAGATTACTCCATTTAGATGATTGAAAAGTCCAGATTAACTCATAGGTATACATAAAGTAAATAATACATCGACATTTTATATAATGCATTAATGCTGTTTCTTCAAAGTTTTTAAATCAAACTGCACACATCTGAGATTATTGTGATAACGCAGAATAACTTCGATATTTTGAAAGATTCATGTTTCTTTTTCTTCATTTTCAGTAAATGAAAAGTCTTGCATAAAAGTCTGATATTCTGGTATTATAAATCTCATGACATGAGATTTTTTAGTGATAGTTTTTACAGCTGACACCTTGTGTCAGCTGGAAAAACTTTATATTTGTTTTAACATTACATACTTTGAAGATTACATAACTTAGATATTTGCATGCACTTTTGTTCACATTTTCTAATAAAAAAAGTTCAGCGACTCTTTCTCGGGTGTAATGGCTGCCGTGAGTTTCGAGTCAAACATTCACTAATAATCATTATCAAGTTTAGCTATATTTTTTCAACAAATCTCAAGTTAGACAGAATGATGTAGTTGCTGATTAAGTTAACTAAATATTAGTTAAGTTTTCTAAATCACAGAATATTAGTTAAGTTTTCTAAATCACAGAATATTAGTTAAGTTTTCTAAATCACAGAATATTAGTTAAGTTTTCTAAATCACGGAATTTTTATTACAGCAAAGAAGTAAAAACTGAAGTTTTAATTTTTTAAAGTTTTTAAGTTTAACTTTCCAATGTAATTGTATTAAAAGTTATTGGATGTGTGCAAATACACTTAGACTCTTTTTTTAAACTTTTCTCCGGTTATGTTTCATCAGAAAATTAAATATTATGCACATATATCACACGCCTGAGTAATATATATATATATATAAATATATATATATATATATATATATATATATATATATTGACATATTTTTAAAATAATATTGGGGATGATCCATAATTTACGTAACGCAAAGTTTATTTAAAATACAGAAGTAGGAGATCTTAAGCTCATTTAAGCGGCAATTTTCATTAAAATATAGCTTTGCGTAAATAATGAAGTTAGTGAAATTCAGCTTTGCGTAATTAATGGACGATCCCTTATGGGATTGTCCATAAATTACGGCAAGCTCACCCAAGGCCAAGGGTATTGTTTATTGACATTTCTCTAGAGAAGCCCTTCAAATATTGGTGATATAGTAGCTCAGACCTCTGTGTCACATGCTATATTATCAGATTATTTAAAAAGTTTTTTTAAATATTTTAAAACATTAAAGCCCTTCTAACTCTATTGCTTGTATAACAAAAGAATTAAACATCGCTATTCTACCTAGATTGCAAAAATGCACAAGGGGTTATCTTGCTCTACCTTATCCTAGTAAACACTGATAACATCTAACATTTTTTTAAATGTTTAGTTGATACTAATTTTGCTTGTTTAAAATTATCTTTGTTTTATTTTGAAGGTTTACCGATTCAAAGCCGAAATTTTCTTATATTGACATATACAACTTTTTTTGGCGATCCGTTTCCTCTCTCCCCTTCATCTGAATGCGGTTTTAACACTTCTAACTTCCAAATAACAAATAATAAGGAACAATTTAAGAATAGTGATGTGGTAATGTTTCACTCGCGCAACATGCCATCCATGCAAGAGTTGATACACCTTAATAACCTGAGAGGAAAAGACCAACTATGGATTTATTTTACAATGGAGTCTATATACAATAATCCAGGTGTTAATGATATAGACAAGTATTTTAATGCTTCCGCAACATATGGAGTCGATACTGATATACCGTTCCCTTACAGATATCATAAAAAACGATTAGAAGTTGTTGAAAGCTTTAACAAAGACTATTTTTTAAACAAAACAAGAATGGTTGCTTGGGCCGTGAGTAATTGTAATGGTGATGCTAGAAACAAACTTGCATTGAAGTTAATATCGCACGGTGTTGGTATTGAGGTTTCAGGAGGCTGCGCAGGAAGATTTCCAAAAGCTTTTTCATCAAAATGTCGAGGAAGACCGTGTTATGAAGACCTACGCGATTTTAAGTTTTATTTTTCTGCAGAGAATTCGTTATGCGATGGGTATATCACAGAAAAGTACTGGAGTTCTGGACTTGATTTTGACGTAATACCTATAGTTCTAGGTGGGTCTAACTATTCTGATCCAAGATTAGCAATTCCAGGTTCTTTTATTGATGCTATGAGTTTTGATTCTCCTAAAAAGTTGGCTGATTATATTTTAGATGTTAGTTCAAATTCTACAAAATACAACTCATTTTTTGAGTGGAAAAAACATTGGCAGTTAGATAGCTCTAGTTTTTTTTGCATGCTTTGTGATAAATTAAGAAATGGTGTTAATTTTCGAACAAATCCTTTATTAAAGACAATGAATAGAGAAAAATGCACTCGACCACAAGAAAAGTTTAACATTTGGATCAATCAAAACTAATAAAAATTTGTCAATAAGGATGAAGCAAATCTTGATCTTGCAATATTTTTAAACATGAGAAGTTACAGTGAGTTATTAAAAAGGTTCAATTAAGAATATTGAGGTTTTATACTTTCATGTTTGAAAAATATGAAATAAGAAAAAATGCTCTAAAAGTCCTAATCAAACTTTTCCATATTTAAACGCAGTTACAAATGTAGGGAAGTTTTTTTCATAAATTTACTGGATAGCGCTCTTTAGGAGTTTTCTTGAAATTGCAACTTATATAATACGTAACGTTTTTTTAAAACGTTTTTTGCGTAAAAACATCTTTACAGCGACAAACAAAAGTTTAAGTTTTTCTATTAACAAATAATTATACTTTTTACTAATTATAAGTATTAATTTAATTTAAGTACTAATAAATTGTTTAAATTAAACTTTTCTGCTTAAAATATTTTAATCAAATAAATGTTACTAAGGATAGAATTATAAAGAAAAAAGCGCCGATATTCTTGTTTGATCTTTATAGCAGTTAAAGATACAGAAAAATGTACAATAATTAAATATATTTAGTTGATATAATGATAAAATTAGATCTCTATCCTCTTAAGACCATAAAAAAAAAACTATATACTAATATTCATTATTAATCAAGCCCTAATTACAATAAGTTTTCCAATGGTGAAGCTAAAATATGACAACATTAGGTTTTAGCTTCACCATTGGTTAACCTACCTGGCACAAGCCGCATAAATGACGAATTTTTTTTTGTCTTAAATACATCTAGTCTACCGCAGATGTAAAAAAAAAAAAAGAAAGTATTTTTAAAGTCTTATCAAGTTGACATCTTGTTCCGTTTAAAAATTGCGTTTTAATTAAGTTTTTTAATGGCTTAACTAGACAAAAAGTTTTAATGACTGAAAAACTACGACATCATTTAGTTGTTTTAGTACAGTGAATTGGTGCAAAAACTTTGTGCTATTTAATAAAAAAGCATGAAACTTGGTGGACATTTTGATAAGATTGAAACATTCATTTTAAGACTTTGACCTTTTTGTATTGTACACTTTGTATATACGCTTTTAAAGTAACCACACATGGTTATTTTTTGCTTGGTCTCCATGGAAACTAACACCTGCCATAGGAACATAAAATATTTGCGAAGTTGTAAAGTATTCGAAATCAAGAAAGTGGTACAATATTGGATTTCAATGGTACAATTAAGGATCTAGTTTCCTTAATTGTACTATTAGCGCTATTTTTTTAACTTGATTCTTTGGAACTTAATATTTTTTTAATTATGAGTTTTTTTACCATCTTTACAACAAACAATCCCTAAATTAAGAAATACAATTGAATATGCACGTTTCAACTCAGTAGATGGAACCACATTTTTTAATTTGGTGTTAGAGGGTACAATATTAGCAACCTTACCCTACATATTATAAAAAAAAAAAATATAATGTACAACAAAAAAATATAGAATATTCAGATACACATAAAAAAGCTCAGGTGGCGCGTAGTAAAAGTATAAAAATATGTTTTCAATATACAAAATAATTTTCCTAAGTTTTCTCTTAAATGAGTTATAACTTTATTCTTTTAAAAAGTCAAAATATTTCTAAACTATTTTATTATATAGAAAGTCTCCTCGAAATAGAACGTTTACCAAAATTAGTATGCGGGTATTGAAGTCAAATAAAATTTTGCTTTTCGTAGATGGTACTTACTTTTTTCTTTTAATAAGTATAATTTTTAAAACGGAGAGGGGTAATCGTTGGTTTTAAATTTCAACATAAACCGTAGAAGATTATAAACGTTAAGCTGCTATATTGCTCCCAATTCCAATGGACTGAGGCTCCTACAAATTAAGTATCCAATAAAAGCTCCCTGATTTGTTGCCAAACAACAATTCCAGATTTAAATTTTGTTGCCTTAACTTTTGAAATTTTATAAAAAGGTATTGGAACACTTGTGAAATCAATTTATCCATTTCTTTGAAAAAATTATTTAAGCAGCAGTTGCACAAGTTCTAAACCAAAAGGTCAATTGATACAGGCTCGTCAATCGATACAGGCTCTGGCCAGATAAGCGACTGCGGTAAGGAAGGAGATGTGAACTTTCTTGTTAAATGCTCTTCCGCGTTGCTCTGTAATAAGACAGTGAGCACTTCTTGGTACACCTTGATGCCGTTTTAAAAAAATAAAAATCTTTATTAAACTAATTTTAATGTGAAGAGGTGGTATGGTATAAAGAAGAGATGGTAGGGTGATCGTTTGCGGATCAACTAAATATACTGGACACTGCTTGTTCCTGGGATATATGAAGACCTTTTTTTATATGTATACACATTTTCTATAGCATTTATTTGTGGTTCAACTATTCTACAGCCAAATGAAACAACAATATTTTGTAAATCCTGCTGGCATTGTAGTTTGAATTGACTTATGCGTAGCGTAATAATATCAACATTTCCTAAAGTTTGAACTACTGCCAAAATGCAAAAAAAAGTACTAAAAAAAATGCAAAATAAAGGACTACCAGTTGATAAAACAGAATAAGTCGTTTCTATTAAAAGAATTTTTATTGGCCCTAAAAACCTTCTAAAATGCATTGACTTTCAAAATGAAGTGAAAAAATAACTATAAAATAAATTATAAAAATATAATTTATTTTACATTATATTACCATTAAATAGCATCTATTTAAACTGTAAGACACGGTCTTACAATTTGATGATTTTCTTTACAAGAAATTTATTCGAAATAGCTTAATATACTCATTTAGTCAAATACTCTTCAATATCTTTACATGTTCTTTACATTTTTTAGTATTAAAATTCATAACTACTAACAGCAGTCAAGAATAAAAATGGTTCTTTAAATAGTTAAAATCTTCATTATAAATTGTAAGCCATGATTTCCTGCTGCCTAATCTAACAAATCAAATTATTGTAGCAGTTCTTTAAAGATGCTTACTGTTCGGTTCAGTTATGCAGCATAACAATCTTTCTTTGTACTCTGGATAGTTATTGTTTCGCTTATACCTTGATCAATGTTTAAGAAAGTCTTGATAAGCAGTTTTGATAGTTTATTCACAATTGGCCCTAAGGAGGACCCTTTTGCGGCTGATGAGTTCTTTGATGTGGTAGAAGACGGTATGAATTTTGGGTGTTACGCTTGCTCTAATTATCATTAAGTAACACCATTTGAAATTATCAATTATTTTAGCAAAATAAACTGAACCTTTAAAATGCTTCAATTATGTGAAGAATGTTGGGAACCGAGTTTGTATCAGCAAGTTGCTGGAGCACATCCATTTTATTAAGAAGCTTTCTGCATTCATTTTCTCCGAACTAACCTCTATTATACGGGCTCCGTTGAATGTGGAAGGCAGCTGGCCACATAACAGCTTCTATCTAAGTAGTTTTAAGTAACTTCAAAAGTTGATTAACAACTTTTATAATGAGCTGCAATTCCATTGGTGGGATTATTCAAAATCAGAATATTGTCAGGCTCACTATTGATTGGCTTTCGAATGACATTACCAGACAACATGGTACAACCAACAATCCCGCCAGATTGCTGAAAAGACTTGAGGCTAGATTTGATTGAGCCCAGTTTTTGTGAGTTTCCAGATTTGGCTAGAAACTTAAGGAGTTATCCATAAAGTACGTACGGTTGGACGGAGAAGAGAAGGTCTGCAAATGGCATTTATGAGATGGGGGCAAGTGGTCAATTAAAAAAGTAAGGAGGTAAGGAAACACAAAATTGAAAAAATATCATAAAATGTTGGATAGGTAGGTTAAAAGTGAAGGTACTTTTAGAAAGGTTGTGGGAACTCAAAAAACGTATACCAAAATGAGGGGTACGGGTAAAGGGCAAAATATAAGCGTGCTTGGTGTAGTTAAAGCAAAGTATGATATTTTGTTGACTCCAACATATTTCCGTTAAATGATCAGGTCTGTGAATTATGAAAAGACTAAAAAAATTAAAATGATAAACTTTGTGGTATCACAAAATATAAACGTTAATAGCAAAAAAGCCCAGACCGAAGATTCTTTTTTTTAAAAAAAAAAATCTTTTTAAAATCACAATCGATTGTCCAAATTTTAATAAGATTTTAAATAAATAGTTTTTTAGGTGAAATGATACCTATAGTTTAACAATATGATCTGTTCTGATCGTTTATAGGTAATTTATCTTACTCATAAGCTCTTTCTTGGTCGGAATTCTAGTATTTATTGTAAAAATTGATAGAAATATTGTGTTTTGACAACTATATACAGTTAATATACGTCAGAACCAATTAGAACTAGAATCAATGATAAATTAAGGAACTTTTTCAGGAGATTTTAATTAAATTCATTTTAAACGCCGATGAGAGGAATTGATCTAAAGATTTCAAAATGGCGTTCTTTAGATTCGCTATCACGGGTAGTAAAAAGGTTTTGAAAATTATATATATATATAAAAAAAAAGTTTCTTAAATATTAAAAAAATCTGAAGCAAAAAAATTTGTACTATCTGAAGTTCTTGTTTGGACATAATACGCTGATAAAACCATGCAAATTCCAAATAAAAAAATCCGAATAATTTGTAAGTCGCCTTAACTACACCGAGTACGAACATTATAAACGACCCTAAATTTGGCGTCACAACATGACGTCAAACCCATTCAAGTATGCACCATGTGCAAGGGTGCATACTTGAACGGATTTAAAGACGACAAATTATATTTGCGACTTTCTTATTGCATTCAAAAATTAGTTTAACTCCATTTGCCTTAATCAGTGACCAGATTTGTTTAATGTTAGAGTAAGTTTCTGGGAAACCTTCTGATACCAAAACAAGAATTTATCTCTTAACTCTATTGTGTCTTTGCTAATCCTTTGAGCGAGAGATTGTTTTTATGGCGGTGAGCTGGTATCAACCCTTGACACAGTATCCACAATGCTTAGACAAAACTTGAGAAAACCTTTACCACCATCAACTTCAAGCTTTACTAAGTATCCACCAATAATTTTTCGAGACTGAATAACATGGTTTTCAATACCTGATAAATCATTGCAGCAAGCAACAACCCGAAGTGTATCGCAATCTCCTTTTCCGTCAATTATTTTTAAGTCATTGCAGGCGAATAAAAATCACTCAAGCGCAAACCATCTTTTATGAAATTCTTATAAAAATTTGGCTCTACCATCTTGGTGCTTGATGTTGGGTTTACATTTCTGACCAGATTATTTAATTATTTTTTGGTATTCCCATATTTAATAGCAGATTTACAAGAGCTAAAGAGGTCGATTTTGAATCGCTTGATAATAGCTGGGCACTACGTTGACCTGAAACCAAGTTTATCTTTATACCAAACTTTTTTCAAAAAGTTTGTTTAAAACTTTCAAATTATTTGTTTTTAAAGTGATTAGAAACTTGTTAAAAGTATACTATCCGAAACCTACTTTGTCTCTTTTTTTAAAGATTTTCTTTCAATATATGTAAAAATTATTTAAGTATAAAAATTTACCTGGGGTAATTGTAAGTAGAGGCCTTCAAGGGATAATTAATTATTGGAAATAACTCGAGATGCAATTTTTTTAGCTGCTCTGGCACCTTTTGCTACCAAAGACTGATCGTTTTCTCTGAACTTTATTTGAGAGCATTGGTGGGGCAAACCTTTTCCTAAAGGGCATAGGCGTGTGCTGCAACTTACTTTTTGTTCTTACTGAATGGTGGTTTACTCTTCAAGAGTATGTTTTTTTTTGCAGCTTTAAACAACCAATTTGGCAGATTAGGCAATAATACATTGTGTCTGCTGTTTAAGGTCTCACTTGTATTGAATTGAAACTAAACAAAGGAGCAAACATAACTTCTTTTCTCTCTTATTTTCTGCGCAAAATTATTCTACACGAATCGCATAGTCTTCGTGGTACCCAAAAGTAGTAAGTTATTATTCGATTCTCGATTTTCATTGTGAGCTTTTGCTTAATTTGGCAATATGGCAATTCACTAAATCCAACTTTACTAAATCAAACCATGAATTTATATTAGATAACAATCCATTAACATAATAAGTTTTACTAACTACAAACGGGTAAAATCAAGGAAACAATTCTAATTTTTTCCTTTAAAAAAAATAATTTCTTAAATTACAAGGAAACAATTCTGATTTTTTCCTTTTAAAGAAAATAATTATTTAAATTAACGACACTTGTCATACTTATTGACAATTAAGATGAGATTTTATTTGATGACACATTCCGACAAAAGATTTTTCTTCTCTTTTAATGGACTATTTTGCTGCTCTTTAATGGGTTTGCAAAAAATTTTTCTCATTCTTTTTATTTGTCTTTTATTTCAGTTATCTTATCTAAATATATTTTTTTTTATTTAGGTTTTATTCCATAAACGTTTTTCAAACGTTTTTTTTAATCATTTATTATGCATTTTGAAGTAGTTTATACCTTAGAAAATACTGATATTTTCACGCAATGCTTAAGCCGAGTCAAACCACGTTTCAAATAGCAAATCAATGTTTTGGTCAATAAAATGAAAATGGGAGTTGTAGCAATAAAACAATTATAAAAAAAATAGCTGTTATTATAGAGTAGAACACTCATATAACGATTACCTTAAAAATAAAGACCTAATATCACAGTAATCGATAAAGTTTTGAGGTATAAGTAGCAAAAAACAAACAAAATATAAACTTTCATAAATTCTCAACCAGTCAATCAATCCGGCTGAAATTTTATCTAGAGTTTGGTGCAACCATATTCCACATTTGCACTAATTTTTATCAAATTATATAAAGTGGTTCTTAAATTACAGGTGTTTTTAATAATTTCACTTAATTCGAACATTCAAATTAAACCAATTTCCACGGGCAAAAATAAAAGATTTTAAAACTTGCATTACGGGATACCGTGATGCGAACGCACCCCATATTTGCAGCGTTGGGTCAGCTTGGTTGACATGATCAGGATCTTTGCTAACCGTGAACCCACAGCATTACTGTGTCAGTTGCTAAGCTAAAAAAAATTAATACCAAATAGTAAAGTTCAAAACAGGTATAAAATAAGAAAATGGAAAGATGTATGCAGCGAAACAGAATAAATATGTTTTAAAAATACATTTGTTTATTTAAAGAAATTCTTAAAGCCGAGTTATTTTTATTTACATATAATGTTTCAAAACTGTCCCACTCAATTTCAAAGCTAACCTTGTATATAAAAAGTCCTTTAAAGAGTTTACTGCATTATTTTACAAATGCAAATACTATATTCTATGTTTATCTTTAAAGACAGCAGTATTGATTATTATATTGAAATTAGTGAACGGTTTTGACACATAACAGTTTCCCTATAAACGTTTTAAATCTAGTTCTGTATATATATATATATATATATATATATATATATATATATATATATATATATATATATATATATATATATATATATATATATATATATATATATATATATATTTATATATGTATATATACATATATGTATATATATATATATATATATATATATATATATATATATATATATATATAATATATATACATATATATATATATATATATATATATATATATATATATACATTTATATATGTATATATACATATATGTATATATATATATATATATATATATATATATATATATATATATATATATATATATATATACATATATATATATATATATATATATATATATATATATATATATATATATATATATATATATATATATATATATATATATATATATATATATATATATATATATATATATATACAGTACTGTGAATAACTTTTAGACCACTTACATTTTTTAAAAAAATCTCGGAGAAATTTTCTCTAATATTTATGTTCATAGTTCTAAATTATAATATTATTAAAATACATGTATTTAACAAAAAATATGGAAATGTTACAAACTTTTTAATGCCAAACTTTATAAAAAGCTCCTAATATTTATTATGTCCTCCTTTTGCCTCAATCCCAGCTAATATTCACCGGGGAATAGATAAATTAGTTATAAAATCCTGAGTTATGTTGTGCCATTCTCTTTACTACTTTAAAATACTTTAAAACATTCTTCAGCGTTTCGGGGAGCATGTTCGACCTTCTTTCTGTCTAGGTAATTCCAGATATGCTCAATTTTATTGAAAACTAATTCCAATACTCCTTCCTCTGCCATTTCATTTAAATGGATTTTTGCCACTCGGGAACAATGTTTTGAGTCATTGTCCTGCTGCAGAATAAAATTATGACCTATTAGTCTCATTCCGGATGATACAGCATGGTGCCTTAGGATATCCGCATAACGTTCCCCGGTGAGAGTTGCCCCCCCCCTATTTTGATAAAATCACTTACTCCAGATAAAGATAAACAGCCCCAAACATGTACAGAGCCTCCTCTGTGTTAATAGTAGGGTTTAAACACTTGGAATGATAGGCTTCTTTAATTCAAACATATTGGCGTCTTTTTGTTCCAAAATTTTCGAATTTGGACTCATCGGTGTATAGAACCCGATTAAACATTTCCTGGGCCCAATCTTTGTGTTGTTTTGCATATTTAAGTCATTTTTATTTATTGCCACACCGTAATAATGGTTTTCGAATTGCAATACACCCTCTTAATCCCGATTTAAGTAGGTGCCGTCGAATAAAAGAAGAGCTGACATTTTTCCCAGTTGCTGTGTTAATGTATTTTGCCAGCTCGATTGATGCTTTTTTGTATTTCTTAAAGATAGGGTTTTTAAATATTTATTTTCATCTTTTGTTAGCTTAGGAGGTCTACCACTTTTCTTTCTATCCTCAAGGAAGCCAGTTTCTCTAAACTTTTTAATGATTTCTGTAACAGCATTCTCTTTTTCTTCTTCTCTGTAACAGCATTTCTCTTATTATTATTTTTTTTTTAGGTGCCTCAAGAAGTCCTTACGGTCTTATCACAGAGCACCGCGAAAGTGCATTTAACCGGGTAGTTCACGCCTCCTTCCTAACCGTGACGCGAAAATATGTATAGAGGTCGTTTCGAATGAATATTCTACTCCGAATATTCTTCTACTACGAATATTCTTCTACTACGAATATTCTTCTTCTTCTACGAATATTCTACTACGAATATTCTTCATCGCAGGATATTCTTCGAATATCCTGTTTTGAATGTAGTTGTTATGACACATCATTTTAATAAATAAACAAACAAATCCATCATGTTTCCTCATGAATTTTGTTTATTTATTCAAAATAATATATTCTTTCAACTTTTCTTATATATTATTAAACTTAAGTACGCTTTAAAAAAATTACATAGGAAAAAATTGTAAATACGTCTAATTATACAAGTGGTCCAAAACTTATTCACAGTACTGTATATATATATATATATATATATATATATATATATATATATATATATATATATATATATATATATATATATATATATATATATATATATATACATGTATGAATACATATATATATATACATGTATGAATATATATATATATACATGTATGAATATATATATATATATATATATATATATATATATGTATGAATATATATATATATATATATATATATATATATATATATATATATATATATATATATATGAATGTATATTATTGCTCTGTTCTTTAAGAACATTGAGCACTTTAGATACACTAACATAATTTACATATATATGTATATATATATATGTGTGTATATTTTTCTCAAGTTTCATATATATAGAGACCAAATTGTCAAAACAAGATTGGTTTGCTAGGCTTTTTCTTTATAAAAACTTAAGGATAACTGTAACAAAATCTTTATGTTGTGCAATGTCAGAATCATTACTTACCTTAGCAAGGTTGCTGAGGCAATCTTGACTCATGGTGGATTTGAAACAATTGTTTATATGTTTAGCTTGCTTAGGCTTCTTTCTGCTGATGCTACTATTCCCTTTTTATTTTAAAACTTCCTTATCTAAAGTTACTAGCTTGAGTGAATTTATTGCAAAAGCAATAGGAATAATTACTTTGTGTCACGTAACTGACATTATGATACGGTAAAGGAACTGATATTACAAATTACTTTACATATCTTTTTGTTTTTGGAGTAAGAAAAAGCTGGAGCAAGTCTTCCAAATCTAGCTTTACACGTGGAAGGTGTGATAGATTTGATTTTACAGACACAATGCGATCTGACCGTCTGTGGCATCTTACTGCTGTGTTATGTCTTCGTAGCAACCCAAAAAACAAAACATAGCAATAAGATGCAAAAATCAGCAAACTGAGGAGCACTACTTTTTTAACTTTTTTTAATAATTTGAGTAATTTTAAAACCATTTGTGTCATTAAAATCTTTAAATTTCAAAAATCGTTTAAAAACCTAATATATTGGTTTATGGCGATATAGGTAACGCAAAATAAATGTTGTTAGCTCAATACGAGTTGAATTTATTGAGGAATTTGCAGTTATTGCCTAGTGCTTTGCAGAATTATTTTCTTTCGAAACATGCTATTTGATAAGATCCATTCTGCAATATAATTTTATTATGAATCATTAGAGAGATAACGCACTTGCAGCTTTTCGCCTTTTTTTTTTTTGTGTGAATGTCTCATTTTTAGAACATGTTCCTTTAGAATATAATAACTCTATCAGACCTAAAAAATTTTTACTATTTGATTTACCGATGAGTTGTGAAGATCCCTGGAAAGCAATGCTATCTATAGTTCTACTAAGAAAAGGATAACATCAATAATTTTTCTCAAAACTTGGTACCATTTTTCCGATTCCACTTTAATTAAATATTCAATGAAATTAAATACTGTTTTGAATTGACTAACGCCTTCCTAATTTACACCATACTAGATAGCATTCTACTGTATATTCCATTAATTTTTTCATGATCTAGAATCCTGTTACACAATTAAGTTTAATTGGCTCACTGATTTCATTTGTAATCCAGATTTGCAAGCAGTACTTAGCTTGGAACAGACACTGTTCTAAAATTACCAGCAAGGAATATAATAAAAAGAAGCCATACGTCTGCTTCAGGCTAGCCAGTCTCGAGACACTGTTCTGCATTAATGTTTTTAAATTTTAATATACCTTCAGGAAAATTTAGATAAATATCATCTTTTCAGCAGTTTTGAAGTAATAGTAAAAAAATTATTTACATCTGATTGAAAAAAAAAGAAAAGGAAATTCTACTGTAATGAACAATGTGAAATGAAAAACTGCAAGTTTTTCATTTGACAAATCAAGTACAAAAAAAATGTTAATTACAAAAATATTAAACTGGTTTATTATTTTCTGTAGCACCAGGTCTCGGTTCTGAATTAATAAATAAGTCTGTTATGTTTGCATATTTTTTTTTTAGCTACTATATCATTTTAGTGAAGAGTAACTTTTTTATAAACGCTATCTAAACTTTTTATTATTTTAAATGTATTTGTTTCTAATTCATATCGCTGCTTTTTCATACCCAATTGAGAAATTATCTATATATCTTTTCTATCATTGTCAATGCGATTCATTTTTTCTTTTCTTTTTCGTGCTTTCAATTTCTGCATTTATATGTTTCTTCTACTCAGAATCTTAAAAGTATTAAGTTGATAAAATTCTAAAAATATAAAAAAATCATTTTCTAGGATAAATTATGAAGCATTTTTTTTATTTTTTAGTTTATATTAATCACCCGCATCTAGAATAGGATTAAAAACTCAGAAATATACAAAAAGTAATTGAAAAGACAAAACATTTCAAAAAGATTTAAAAAGGAATAATCCAAAATTGCGAAAATCATAACTGTTAATAAAAATTATTTAAAATCTAAAATATTGTTGAAGCATTCTAAAAAATATGTAAGCTGAAGAAAAAAAACTTGAGTAAAACTTAATATTTGTTTAATTCGTTTTAGGTTCCTTTATTTATAACGAAACCTAAAATAAAATTATCATTTCTTTCAGTAACTTACCAAACATCGCATTTATAAAGCCGAATTTTTTAAAGTAAAAAAAAAATACGCCAGAACAAGGTTTGAAACAATCAGCAGCTGTACTTACATCTCTCGGTTAAACTAACGGAGAATTTGAGTGTCCTTTAAGAAAAAAACTCGAAAGGGCCGGTTTTAAAACGGAGGAAAGTAAACGGTGTTCTAATTCTTCCGTTTAGGCTCCTTATATTAACCGCTCCGAAAATTTTTTTGCAAAAATTCCTCCGTTAGCCAGCTTGGTTAACTAGTTTTTGTGCTGTTTTTCTTGTCATCTAAACGTTGCGATGCCAACAGACAATAATTTTGTTTAGATGGTTAATCGCAGCCGGTAATTTTTTAAATAATGGTTGCTAAGTAGTTTTTTAAATTTAATTAAAACACGTTATGATACGAAAAATTCAAAAAGTTTGTATCTACTTAACACTTAGTTTCATTTTTTTAAATTTTTTATTTATGCTTCTTCACTCTTATGGATTGCATATTTTCTCATAACTCTATTTTTTTCGATTTTTGCAAACGGATCAAAATATTAAAAACGAGTAGATTTATTGTGATACATTTCAAGAAATCGCAATCTTCTTTGTTGCACTAAAGTGGAGGTTTTATTCTCCTAGTGTTTAAACTATATATTAACTCCAAAATGAGTTATGTCACTGTGTACCTTGTACTGTATTCTTTCTGTTTAAAAAAATGACAAATAATTATTCAAAAATTATTTTACTTTTAAAATGAACTTTCTTTAGGCTAAAAGGAATCAAAAAAATGCTATTCAATTTTTAATTATGATATTTTGATATATTCTGAAAACTAAAAGAAAAATTAACAATATTTCAAAAACATTTATAAATAACTCATAAACAATGTTTAATATAAAGTGCTACACGAGTTCTTCTAATTTTACTTGGAATGGTTTCTACTGAGAAAGTTTCATGTAACTTCTACACGGACTTGTTATAAAATACCACTTAGCACGTGCTTGTTATAAAGTTAATATTCTTCATTGTTTTAAAAAATTCACATACAAGTTAAAAAAAATTTAAATATGTTCGGCTTATATCAACTATATATAACCGCTACAAATCCAATGTAGTTGGACCAAATAACGCGTTGTAGAGTTTAATTAGCACAAAATATAAGTTTAATTTGGATTAATTAGCACAAAATATGGTTGATCCAACCGCAAATGTAATGCAGTTGCACCAACTATCATAAGATGTTGTTGACCCAACTGCAAAAGCAAAGGAAGTTGCGCAAACTAACGCAAAATGCGGTAGGTCCAACAGCAAATCCAACGTAGTTGCACTAACTAATGCAAAACAACGTTGACCATACGATACAGGCTGCTTGGGTAGCTTCTAAACGCCCCCCTCCTTCATCCTTTTAACCCACTTGATTAAAGTTACCTAATTTTTTTTGGAATCAAAAGGTATAATAAAAATAAAATAAAAGTAAATATATATTCGTATTTAATGTTCTTACTAAAAAGCAAATAAATATATATGTTAAAGTCATTCAAACTAGATGTTGACAAAACGTTTGGCAACATATTGACAACATCATGACAATATGTTTTTCGCAAAAACGTCGAATCGATCTTTTACACTTCTAAACGTGATTAATTTTAAAAATATTTGCTCATAAATCATCGTTCGTATATAAATATTGATCAGGATTAAGTTTTCTATCCAATCATATAGAGTTTATAAGATTTTAGAGGTATCAAAATGAACCCTTTATTTGCCCCCGAAATTGCCCCTAAAGTAATGTTCCCGTGGCGCAATCAACGGGGTATTTTTACGCTCACCCAAAGACTGCCTTCTTTCTCTCGGCCAAGTTTCAGCTTTATATTATTTTTGTCTGGGTCTGACCCTATTTTTCGCTAGTTCTCTCCGACTACAATTCCGTTTTTACTATTTGCATACTCTTTTGTTTTTATTATTTGCGACATTATTCCGTTTTTACTATTTGAAACACTGTTCCTTTTTTTTTGTTTTCAACACTATTCCTTAAATTCATTTGCAACGTCATGACTTTTTTTGTTTTAGCACCATTCTTTAAATACATTTGCGATACTGCTCCTTTTTTTTGAGACATAAGGTCTTTTTAATATATTTGACAAGAATTTATATGAAACTGTTAAAACTTTAAACACCAAAGTATTAAAAATAGTTTATATTTTGATTGTTTAAAGTTTTTCTTTGTTTATTGGTTGTTATTGTTCCTTAAAAAATGAATTAAATAATTCGGATATTTTTTTTTTTAAATTTACCAGAATACTTTGCACACTGCCTAAGTCTATGTAGCAGCTTGTTGTCTAAGTTATATAATTTTTGATTTCTAAAATCATTAGGCATGTAAAATCTAAAAATGTTTGTTTGCCTACTGTAGTTATGCTCCATTGTATAGCACAACATACTTTGTTATATACATATTTCACACATAGGGTAACTTTGAATAATGTTCGAAGTAACCCCACTACATAAATTGTCAGAAAAATTAAACAACTTAAAGATTTTCTTTGTTATACATGTTTTATATAAACTATTATTGTGAATAGAAAATAATATATCATGTGCATAAGCAACAAACGTAAACAAAATGTATTTTTTCTAGCTGAAAGTCATGCACACATGCACACACAATTTTTTTCTAGCTGAAATAACATTTGTGTGTCTGTTTATATATACTTTTTTTTGCAGAACACATATACAGAACACAATAAATTTTAAATCTTATATAAAAAATATTTCATATGATATGTGTCTACATTCAATATTGTGTTGAATTAAATTTGTTGAAAGTACTTTTGTTCATCTTTAAATTTGTTTTTCTTTAGCATTTCATACCAGTAATATGACACGTTTATACAAAAAAAGTTGATACAAGGCAGTATATAAATTTAATGAGAGCCAGTTTTCAACTTTATGGTAACAATAGTGGTTTACCATACAAAAAATTATTAGATGTTCACTGGGTGCAAGTTGCCACTTTGTATAATAAGGTTTAAAAACTTAATCTAAAAACACACGGAAAAGCAATAGTTTTTACAAATATGCAAAAATTAGCAATTGTACAACATGTTATGTTATGTCAATCATGTATTGTGCCTTTGGTCAATACCCGGCATTTAGCCGGATATCAACTTTGTCCGGTTTTTGATAAACCGGATATTTCATGTTAATGTCATTTGAAAATTGAAAGATTTGAAAACTCTAGAAACGTTATACTTTTAGATAATCTAATATTAATGGTTTTTTTTTTTAATATTGATATTATTATTAAAATAGTATTAAAATTATATATGGGCAAAAAATATATTAGTTTATCACTCATTTATAAAATTATTTGCATTATGATGCATAAATAATAACATTTCTGCATGTTGAATTTTCAGTTTTGATCGCTTTTTCTTATAAATATATCCATATTCTAAAAACAATCTTTCCAAAAATACAAAGGCTGCAGGTGAAGCTAGTAACTTAAATGCAAACTCTTTTAGCAGTGGAAACTACTCTTCGTGTTTCCAATAATTTAAAAGGTTATTTTTTTTTTTCTATTACCAAGTGATTAAAGAAAACATTAACTTCTTGAGCAGCTTTTACAATAAAGACTTTATCAGAATTCAATACATTTTGAACTTTCTTGTGCAGCTGGGGGAAAATGCAATATTAATTCATTTTTTCTTTCTCTTCATATAGTTTATAATAAATTTTTTTTGGATGAATATGCAGTGGAGTTGTGGAAAATGACTTCTGACCAGATAACATCCTCTACTTATCCGCTTTCCTCATGCAAACTCTCACAGCTATCTTTAGTTTTAAAAAGCTTTCAAACAAAACTCGCCATTAAATTAATTTAAAAATGGCATTATTTTGTCATAATAATATATATTTTAGGATTTTAATTACATTATCCAGCCGGATAGTTTTTAAATACCCACGTAGTCGAAATCTGGTCGGATATTAAAAAATGTTATCCGGGAAACCTCTAGTAAAAAGGTACTTGAATTTATCAAAGAAAATAGTATCTTGTTCTATAATTGGTAACACTATCCATTTACTGCAACCTCCTAATGTCGGATTTTATGGACCTTTTAAAAAACATTGGAGGAAAATATTTGATAAATTGAAAACCTCTGGTTCAAAAGAAGCACAGACAATTACAAAAAATAAATCTCCTTTTTTCTAACTTTATTTACTTATAAACATTATATTCGTTGGATCAATAAGTAATCAGCAATTTAGTAGCTTAGTGGCTTTGAAAAAAATATAGGATTTACTTACTAGATGTAAGTATCATCCTCGATCTTTTGCCAAACGGAAGTTGTAGTTTTAGTTCGCCAAGTAGTAGTTAATGTACTTAAACAACTGTGTCGTGTTGATGTCAAGAAAAAAGGAGACTTAAATGGAAAAAAAAGTTCTTTTGAGGATTTTTGCTAAAATGTAAAGTTGTTCCATTTGCATTGTCTTTAAGTCAAACTAATGTAAATGAGATTCTTTTAACGCTAGTCGTCTTAAAACATACTCATTAAAACAAAACAAAAAAAATGAAATGGGTGTTTTTTATGAAATAATATTATATTATTTTAGCGATAATAAATTCATGTGAAACTAGACTGTTGTTTTTATTATATTTTCAAATAAAAGAATGCCTTTTTGAATAAGTTTTACCTCTACAGAATACGTATTCAAAGTTTCCCCATTTTTGGGGTAATTTTAAATGACCAATTAAATTAATGTTATATAAAATCCTTATATATAAATATTGTTTTGATTTTGAGTTATGTAAGACTCAACCTTAGCCCCAATATTCATTTTGTTAATTTAAAATATTGTCAATTGTCAAGGAAGAGCAAGTAAAGTTATCTAAAAAATGTTCCCCCCGAGTTTACCCCTGGTTTACGGTAATTAAATCGTCATGATCATTTCATAATTGCCTTAATCATTTTTGATGTCGTGAGATATTTAAAATAAAAATCACTATACTTTCTCTTTCATCACAATAAAACAAACAATAAAAACTATCATCTAATTAATTTAAGAAAATATCTTTAATTATTCAGAAAATTTTTTAAAATTATTTTTTTTTTATAATTTGATCTATAAGAAAAAATGGCGACTTTTTTTTCCTTCTTCTTTTTTAATCTCTCATAACATAAAAAAATGATTACGGCAATTGTGAAATGATCGTGACGATATTTAAAAAAATTTAAATAAAAGTTTTAAAAAAATAAAAAAAGTTTTAAATTACAAGAAAAAACTACTCAAAAAACAGAGCAATTTAAAAAATTATACCTTTAATTTTTTTTTTACTTTTCAGAAAATAATTTTTACTAAAAATCATTAGAAACAGTTTTTTTTTCTTATACAAAAAATAAAAATCTATAGTTTCTACAATTAAATCCTGCTTTGATTCTGCGTTTATCAATTTTTTATTGAATTAAAAGAATTATTAAAAGTGACATAAGTGATTTAAATAAGCATTTATGAGCAGAAAAACTTGTAAAAATGTTTAAATGGATAATTTTTTATTTTTTTTTGAGCATTTTGATTGTGTATTTGTTTGTTATACATGGTATATCATTAAAAAATACTTATATATTTCCAAGTTATTACCGAAGCTTTAACCAGGGTTTCAATAATAAATTCTATTTAGATCAGAACATCAAAAAACCAGGTGAATAAAATTATCGTTTTTTTATTATATTATGACTTTTATCAAATTTATGATTTTCGTGATTTTAAATAATATTTATGATTTTCATGATTTTAAATAATATTTATGATTTTCGTGATTTTAAATAATATTTATGATTTTCGTGATTTTAAATAATATTTATGATTTTCGTGATTTTAAATAATATTTATGATTTTCATGATTTTAAATAATATTTATGATTTTTATGTTAAATTATTTCTGCTCCTTTTTTCTTTATTTGAAACGAATAGAAAAATGTGTTTATTTAAAAAATATATTTCAAGTATATAATAAATATTATTATAAATTTGATTTTTTACAATTATTTAAAATTTTTCTTAGTTGCTTTTTAAAAATTTCTTAAATGTATACCAACCCGATTTTGAATACGGCCAAAACATTCTGTTTTTTTTTGCAATGACAAAGCAAAAAGACAGAACATTAGTAACTTATACGCATATTGAAAAAGAATGCAGCAATTTTTATTTTTTAGTTTTCTAAAAGTTATAACTATAAAACAAGGCATTAGTTGTCGCGCAACTAGGATTATTGTTGCAGATTATAGGCTGATAAAGTAATTGGGCAAAAAAACGTAAAAAGAAAATAATTTTATTCCTGCTGCTGTGCGAGATTGTATAAAATCAATGTTTAGAGGCCTTAGTGATATTCTGAGCTATAGAGTGTTCTTTTCTATACTAGGGTTCAACCTAATTTAGAGTACATTAAATATTAAACATATTACTCCGCTGTAATTTAATTACATTTGCTCTGTAATTAATGTTAAAAATGCAAGTAATTTCGTAATCTAACTAAAAATTACGAATATAGCGTAAACTGGAGACAAAAGTTATTAAGTGTATTAAAAAACACACGATAAAGTGATTGATAAAGGATTAAAATTTTAAGTTAAATAAGAAATCTTTATATTTGAACTTTATTACACAAAGGATTAGCTTTTTTGTCATAATTAAATTGCAATATTTTACATATTCAATAAATCTGCTTCAAGAAGTTGGTTCGTATATGCCATATGAGAATATGTCATATATACAAGCTTTTATCAACTGTATATTTAGATGGATGACTTCGGATATAAATAGACTTTTTCATATGTTTAAAACATTTTTATTTGAATTTCAGATAACAGAACTTAATAAACTCCATCTAACTAAAATATAAAGTTTAGTTAGATGGATTGGCTAACAAATAATATATCAGTATTTACATTATGTTGGTCACTAGCACAATGTTAATACTGATATATTATTTGTTAAAGATATTTGTTATATTTGTTAAAGATATATCTTTACTGGAAACAAGAAAATTTAGGTATATTTTTTTAATTTTAAAACAGCACATTGCTAGATCAATACCTGCAATAAATTTACGGCATTTTTTTTTTCTGTTTTAAGGTGACAAAATTATTTCAGAAAGTAACAAAATTTAAAAATATATATATAAAGCTACCAATGTATAACTACCAAACAAAAACTCAAAAGCTTGAACACTTTTTTTTGAATGCCTTGTTGTATATTTGAATCGGTGAATGTTAAAAGGGCGGAAGTCCAACTATGTAAACTTTCGGGAAACTAAAAAAAACTGCATTTTTCCCCCTAGTAATTTTTTGTAAATGGCTTCTTGTAAAAATTTTTGAACCATTAACAAAAATTTATTACGGGAGAAAATGCTGTTTTTTTTAATTTTGCGAAAGTTTTCATTATTGGACTTCCGCCCTTTTAACATTCACCGATTCATTTGTGAACAAATTACTTGAATAACTTACAGCACATAATCTTGTAAATCTGCTGAAGTCATAGTTAATAAGAAATCCGATGTAACCAAATTCGAGTTTGGTTGTGAATTTACATCGGATTTCTCATTTTATTTATATATATTATTTCCTAGATTGATGTAGTAATGCTACAAAACGATAAAAAAATAGTAATGCTACAAAACGATAGAATGCTACTAGTAATGCTACAAAACGATAAAAAAAATCTACTAAGCGTACAATACATCTTAATATTTCTTCTAATTACAAGATAAATAATAATGATTCCCATGTGAATGTTTTTGAAAAAAAAGGAATTCACAAAAACATACATTTTTTTTTTTTTTTTTCTTTCTCTGTTTTAATATAATATAAGATTTTACAACTTCGTAATATAAAATTTCAATAAATAAAATAAGTAAAACAGATAGGGGCTCAAAGAAGATGAGAATGACAGTACGTTATCGCAATCTTTTCATAGAGCCCCTATAACAAGATTTCAAAAAAATATCGTAATATGTTACAATATGCGTAATAAAATTTCAATAAAATATCGTAATAAAACGCGTAATTCGCTAATAAAATTGATAAGCAACCAACAAAAGTAGAAATAAAACAAAAACAGATTTATGAGAAATTATTCAAAGTATCATTAACCAAAAACGTTTCTTATATTTTAAAAATTTCTGTTTTTGTTAAAAACTTGAATGAACTTAACGAATTAACCGTACCTTTGAATCCTTTTTGAAAAGTATTCCATACTTTTGGACCTCGATATGCTGTACTCTGAATATTTGTTTATTATCCGAGGCAGTTTATATGTGTTGGACATATTCGCTCTAAGATTATAGCTATCATTTTTATTTATTTTAAACTTGGTATTAAAGCTTATAGGAGAGATATTGTGATTATAACGATACATGAAAATTAAATGCTGGTAGATATTTATTTCAAACACATTCATCATTTTCATATCTTTCATTAAGGGCTTAGCGTGTTCACGCCTATTTTTTGAGTAAATGATTCTGCAGGCATGTTTTTGTAGACTATATTTACAGCAATTGTAATTTTTAATTTTAAATCCATTGGGTTCCTTAAGATTTTTGATTTGATTGGTTCCAAAATGGTTTCAACCACCTCTATAGCTTATTTAGTTATATCGACTTTTAATACATCAACTTTTTATGAAATATTTTCTTTTAATGTCACGTTAAATTTTTGGCACCGAAAATTAAAAAATAAAAAATATATCTTTTTTGCTTTTGTTGCGTTGACAAATTTATAAAAGTTAATCAAAATTAAATCGTAAATGGAAATAATTTGAACAGTTCATAATTAAAACTTATTGGGAGGATAACGAACACGGAACATTAAATGGTCATTTAACAGTAAAATATGTTTAAAATAAGTTTAACATTTTTTAATATTTTAGGCGTAACAAGACTTTGAGGAAAAAATATTAATTTAAAATAGATTTTATTCAAACATTTTTTAATAAATCCTTAAGCGAAAAACGTAGATATAAATAAAACAGGCCAAAAATGTCAAAATACGCAGAAAATAAAGATAAATCTTAAACTTATCTTTACACAAATAAAAATATTTTTTAGTCAACTATTTGTTATATAGTATAGATATAATAATACAACATAGATAGTAGGTTATAGTGTATATTATTGGTTTCAAAAGAAATTTAAATGCTCATTCTACCATTTAGACTAATTTATTATGATTATTATTTATTTATTAATTTATCATTATTATTCATTTTATAATTTATTATTTTTCGTACCTATGATAAAATTCAAATGAATGAAAAACTTTTTGAAAGGTTTTATTTAATTGTGTTCTAATTTAAGTGATAGAGTAAACGGAATATGCTTTATGTATTTAACTTGAAAGTATACTTTTATGTATTTTTTTTTAAGTTTCAAAAGGTTTATGGTTTTGTCTTTGAAAAAATTACCCCACCCAAATTTGTCGAAACGCGTCGCAAAAACAGAAACTATTCACAATTTTGCGGACAACGAATTGGTAAATTTATTAAAAGGAAAGTTTTCATCTAAAAGAGAAATTTCAGATATATTGTTATTAAAGAGTAGGATATTGTTAAAACAAAGAGTAAATGAGAAATGTTAAAAAAAAATTAGAGGATATCGGGGTGAATGTTTCTTAAAATTTTTATTATAAATTCAAAAAACTTGACTGCTCTTTTTTAACAGTATACACAAACACACTCACAGACAAATAAATTAATATATATATATATATATATATATATATATATATATATATATATATATATATATATATATATATATATATATATATATATATATATATATATATATATATATATATATATATATATATATATATATATATATATATATATATATATATATATATATATATATATATATAAGTTAGTAAAAAACACTTATCTAACTTTTTTCTTCAACTTGAAGTTTCACCATTGCCGGATCATCAGGAAGAGTTACTAAATCTCAAAAAAAAATTCAATTTATAGAAAAAATATTTTACAGGAAGTTATAAAATATTATAAAAAAAGTTTAGATACTACATTTTTTTGGTTAACGGGAAGTTACAAAAAGTAATTATTAAATTAATTTCTTTGGAATGGGGATAGTTTTAATTTGGTCATTTGTTTTTATAATTTTTTAAGAAGTTTTTATTTTCGTGCCTACATTTAGAAATTAATTCAGATTTTTTATTTAATAAATTTTCCTGATTTAAATGAGTAATTATTTCAAATTTTTCTTGCAAGCAATATAATATATATATATATATATATATATATATAGATATATATATATATATAAAAATATATATATATATATATATATATATATATATATATATATGTTTAGTAGTAGTAGTAGTAGTAGTATATATTTGTTACAACAAAAGTAAAAATAATTGACAAAATACAAATCATAGAACGTCAGATTATAGTTAGTTTTTGTGAAGCTCATATTGCAACTATCACTAAGGATAGCTGCGAGCCGTAGTAACATTAGAGCTTATCGAGGCTCGCTTTAAAACTGTTGACAGTTGGAGAACCGATTACTTTATCTGGTGACATATTCCATGCGTTGGCGATGCGATTGTTGAAAAAGTGGAAACAAGTTAAATTATTGCTGTTTTTTTCACGGTGAATTCTTTCACTGTGATTTGCTCTTGGTGGAATTGTGATGAGAGGAAAGTGCCAGTTGACTATGTCGATGTTATTATTAATTTTATATTTTTGGATGAGGCCACCTTGTTTACGACGTTCAACAAGGGAAGATAAGCAAAGTTGTAAACATCTGGACTTGTAGTCTAACTTTTTTAGTTTGTCTGGTATTATTGTGGCTCTGCGCTGTATGGATTCAATTGTTTGTTCATCCTTCACCAAATGAGAGTTCCAAGCTGGAATTGCAAACTCAAGTAAAGGACGGATGTGGGTGGAGTAGAGTTGTTTCCATAAAGAAGCATCACGAGATTGGAAAGTGTGTTTAGGATGCCTAGCATTTGATTTGCTTTACATGAGGCAATGATGGATTGGGTTTCTACTTTAAGATCATTGGTAATTTGAATTCCCAAGTCACGCTCAGAGGTAGTTACTTCCAATGTAGTTCGATTCGTTATTGAACAAGGGCCTAATTCCTCCATTGAGTACTTGAAAGGTGTTAACTTTTTTTGGCCAAAGTGCATGACCTTGCATTTCTTTTCATTTAGCTCCATGAGCCAAGATTTAGTCCACTGGACAATTTGGTCAATATCTGATTGGAGTTAAAGTTGAGCAGCAAGTGAGTTGACAATGCTTAGGATTTTAGTGTCATCAGCGTAAATCTTACAACTGTTTTCTTTGCTTATTACATCTGGCAGATCATTGATGAAAATAACAAATAAAATTGGACCCAAGACTGATCCTTGCGGATCTCCACTTGTCACAGGTAACCAATTCGATTGAGTGTCGCCAAGGATGACTCGTTGAGACCTGTTGAGTAGAAAAGCTTTTATCCAATTGAGAAGATTGCCTTCGATTCCGTACAATTTAATTTGTAAAGCATTCGTTGATGTGGGACTTTGTCAAAAGCTTTAGCAAAATCCAGAAATACGACGTCAACTGGTAGCTTTCTGGCTATATTTCCAGTCAAGAAGTCCATTGTTTCAAGGAGATTTGTAATGCATGCTTTTTTCTCTAAAAATCCGTGTTGACTATTTGATAAAAGATTGTTTGATTTTAAATGCTGCATGATTGCCTTCTTAACTAATTTCTCCATTATTTTACACGGAATCGAGGTGAGGGATATTGGTCTGTAGTTTGATGGGTCGATTCTGGAGCCCTTCTTAAATAAAGATGTTACATTTGCTATGGACCATGAGCTTGGAATTTCACCATTGTCAAATGATTTTTGAAAGATGAGAGTAAGTGGAGAAGACATTGAGGTAGAACAAAAGCGTAAAACGTGAGGACTGACACTATCTACACCAAGTGATTTAGATATATCTAGTGCTGAGAGTTCCATTAGAGTGGCCAGAGTATCAAAAGATATGCTAATGAGAATTGTGTTAGTTCTACGATCAAAACGGGGAAGATTGTCATTGGATGGCTCTTTGCTGAAAACTGATTGAAATTGATTGTTAAGTGAGTTAGCTATTGTAATTTTGTCAGAGGTAATGATCTCACTGGAACTGGTGATTCGCATAGATGAGATCTGATTTATTACAGAGCGTTTACTATTTATGTATAAAAACAGTCTTTTAGGATTACGCTTATCATTGGCAAGGGAAATTTCGAAAGATTTCAGAGAAGAATGACTTAATTTTTTAACAAACTTTCTAGTTTCCCTATATTCCCCAACCAGTGATGTGATTTTCCATTTTGAACTGACGTTACGAGCCCATAGCGATTTTTTAAGACGAATAAGAGATAATAGTTCTTTTGTCATCCATGGTTGTTTTTTGGGGGAAGGTTTGTTTGGCATATGAGGGATGAATTGAAGACAACATTCATTGTATTTGTTGAGCCAAAGTTGGTAACATTGTTCTACATTTAAGTCTTTAAAAATAGACGACCAGTCAACATTATTAAATTCTTTGTAGATTTTTTCGTAGTTACCATGCTTGTATATAAATTTACAATATATATATATATATATATATATATATATATATATATATATATATATATATATATATATATATATAATATATATATATATATATTAAACACCGGCGTTGCCACACCGGCGGTAAACCGACCGCATTTTTTACGCTTTCTCATTTTTAATTTAATTTAATTTTAATGTAATTCCGGTATTTTTGTGATAAAAGTAAAAGCGGTAATTATTATGGTAAAGTAGCGTAAGAAATTACTTTGTTTTTATCAAGTCCGATAGTTGTTAAATAATTAATTACCTCCTAAAATTAAACAAAAGTCAAGAATGACTAACAGTCTCAAAGTTCTAACTTCAGTGATCTGATTAGTTTACTAAAACCACTACCACATCAAACCATCTTAAAAAAACTCATCTCTGGCTCTGGCTCTGGCAGAAAATCAGGATTTGATGAGTGCAATAAGTGCAAAAAAGTGATTAAGCTGTCTCAAAGTAGCACCAGTTTTGTTAAAGCTCACTTAAAGTGTTTTACTTTTACTATAGTTTAATATATTTTAAACCACTGATCTCAAAATATAACTGGATAGCGTATTCTACTGCTTTTTTGGAAAATAAAACTTAAAGCCAAAATTGGCCCCCCAAGATGGCGGCGATCAAAGCTTTTAGCGGTGAACGATGTACATCTTATAAGACTTTACAATAATATGAAAGAAGATAAATAAACAGAGTTTTGAAAGAAAAACAAGACAATGAAATAATTTTTTAAAAAGACTAAAGAAATGATATGATTTAAAAAATAATTAGACAATTATAGAAATTAATAATTTAAATAATAAAGTTCAAAGTATTCCATATACTTTATAAGGGCAATTTACGATTAAATTAATATTTATGTATAATTTATGTATCTTTTAGTTCTTAGTTACCCAATACAGTTTGCTAGAAGGTTGATAACATAATTGCATGGTAAGCGGCAGTGGTGCCTATCTACAATTTTGACAAATTTTATATTTTCAATAGCACAACATGCAGTTGTGTTACTAACCTTCTTGCTCAAGCATTGAGTAGTTAAGAACTAAAAGGTATATAAATAATGTAACAAATGTTAATTATTTTAAATTTGAGATTTCCGCACAAGCTAACAAATACTTTTTCTTCACTGCAATTGAATCGATGTATACAAAAACGTTCTAAATCGTAAAAACTATTTTTTCGGGGAAAGAGAAAAAACTTATTAAACCCAAAATTATTACTTTAATAAATTCAAAAAAAATCTGGGTGCTTTTTGACATCTTTAACTATTAGATTTGTTAAAATATATATCAAAATTTGTGATATATATATGTGTTATACATAGTTAAAGTTGTCTGACTTAGAACCTTTTTGTTTACATTTGTTAAGGATAATAACAAAAAGCTTGTCTTTTATATATTTATTCATTTTTTGTACCAAAAACTATTAAAAATCAAAGTTCAAACTATTACACATGTTAAATCACATAATGTATAAAAGGACTTATTACAAAGCCTTTGTCAGACACCTCACTAGATATCGTGTTCCTCTTACCCGCCATTCGCCTCGTTGGTTGTTGGCCAGTTCATGAGTTCATCATAAAAACCACTGAACTCATCCGGAACATACTGCATTTGCTTCCTAATATCCTGCAGTTTCACTCTTTTTATCGGAACATTACCCAATGGGTAGCACACATTTTGCGGAAATTCGACGATGCGATTGAGACATCTTGTAAGTTTGGACCATCAGCCCATCAATGAGTAGCCTGCAGATAATTACACCTGGAGAAGTCCCGTAAGTGAAATGCATTAGAGAACTTATTCCAAAACTTATCTTATCTTTCGGAAGAAACACGGGGAACTTTCGTTCCCCGTGTTTCTTCCGAAATGCAAGATTTTTTGCAGAATGTTGGCCACCACTTTTGAAAATCTATGATATCTTCTGTTGCAACTTCTTCAACAGTAAACTTACCAGTAATACTAGAAGTAATGATAAGTTCAGTTATCTGGTGAACAGTGTACGCCCTGTCATACTTTTTCAGTTTTCTCTTTATTACAGCGAAGTCCCGGTCACAAGGTAGGTACGAGTGACCTCTTATCGGGTAGTACTGCTCAATTCGATCAAATCGGCCAGTATCTGTGAGAGCCAAAAAGACTCTGTTTAGTGCATGGTTTTTATTTTGGCCTCCACAGTTATCTGACTAGACATGGACTTCAGTAAACTGTGGAGGAGCAGACATTAGGTAGTTGTATCCAAAAGAGCACACCTCATCAGGGCTTTTTCTGGCTGCGCCTTTAAGGTACACATAAACATGACCTTTATTGCATTTCACATCGTGAATAGAGAAGAGGTTAACAAATAGTTGTCTGAGGTAAAAGGTTTCCTGGACTGGTATCATCGGTAAAGGGATATTCTGCATGTAGTCAAATGCAATCGCTTAGACATCCGGTTCATTTTGTTTTGTTTCCGGGTTGCTTTCATTTTGGAGTTTGTTGTAAAACTTTTTTGATCGACATTTGTGCAGCATCAGTTCAGCAGCAGCATTTCTATTTGCTCCATCACTGAGATGAGGGCTTCGTAATTTTAAATTAAGCTCCTCACAGGTGCAACAAGAGGCTATCTGGGGACGGCCAAATCTTATTAAATTTCTTCGAGCATCTGAAAGAAAAATATCTCATTAGATTATGCTGATATAAATTTTCGAGGTAGGCCTAAATGCCATAGCCAAACTCTAAAAAATGATGCTTGAGTAATTCGGCTATAACATTTGGGTACTGTTTAAGGTCAATTCACTAGCCTAAATGGAACGATATGGAACGTCTTGGATTAGTTTTGTCTAAGACGTTTTTATGAAAACATGTTGCATGGTTTGTAATAAACAAATTCTTAAAAGGCTAATTGGGTATCGAAATTGCAATACAAATCTCACCTGCAATCAGTTCCAACAGTAGTAGCAGGTACAGTTCTTCCTTTGTAGTCAATGTACTCTTTACCTTTCACTCTAGCTTCTTTAACAACATTCCTTTTCCACATAGCCTCATTTTTAACCTTTCTTCCACTGCTAGTACTAGGTTCTTCATCCATTATAAGTCTTTTTCATTAAAATAACGAGATGAATTGTAATAATTACAATTCATAATGCAATTTAATTTTTAAATTGCGTGGGAGAAACCCTGTACGGCGGTTTTGACTGATGTAGTTTCCTTGTGGAAATATAAATATAGTCTAAACGGTTTTTTTATGAGCATATTTGAGGTATTTTTTAAAGTATAAGTTGATCGAGGAATTTTTGTAGAGGCGGTTTTTTTAATGAACAAAAAAGATCTGAAATCGAAACATTGTGTTCACTGCGAGAAAACTGCATGAATGATAAATTAAGCCCTAATAACCTCAAACTCGTAACCAAAACAAAACAAAAATTGGATTAAAAACATCTGAAAGCTATCAGCAGAACACAGCTGGTTTTCTCAGTGCTGCCAACAAAAACCTTCTAAGTCACTGACCTAGAACCTTTTAGTTTACAGACAATATTTCAGCTCTCTATTCAACGTGTACGGACTTAGAATGTTTTACTATACAATGGTGGAACTGTCTTCAAAGAAAAAATTTTCATCAAAAAGTCAAATATTAAAAAAAATGACATAGAACGTTTTTGTATACATTGATTCAATTAAAGAAACTAAAATTTAGTAAACTAAAACTTAGTTTTACTAAGAATTTGTTTTTTATTTTATTATATTTGTTCTAAAAAACAGAAAATTAATATACAACAAGTTATTGTAAGAATATGCTTTGTTAAATGAAAAAATATTTATATTTAAAATTTACGTAAGTATGTAATATTCCGTTATTTTTATGAAAAAAATCTTATGCTAAACAAAAAAATAGATTTTTATATGAAACATATCAATATTTGAGCTTAAGATATAAAACTTGATTATCATCAGTTTCTTAATTTTCTTATAGCCATTCTTTATATCATCTTGGGAGGCCAAAACTGGCTTCAAAATTTTCTGTATACCCTATCCAGTTACATTTTGAAATCAGTGATTTAATACTCCAGTAACTTTGCGTAAATGTGGTAAAATGCACGAAAGGAATGTGGTTGCTTTGGAATGATGGAAGAAAATTAAAAATGAGTTTCCTTTACTAACTGGTCTGGCTAGAAGTTATTTAAACCTGTGACTTCTGCTTCATCAGAAAGAAATAACCAGAAAACAATAGCATGTTATTCTTTGTGAGTCAAAATTGCGCAAAATCACATAGCCAAACTTAAACTAAAAAAAAGAGGTGCACCTGAAAGGCTTCTTCAACTCTACCAGATACTCAAACTGGTCCTGAACCTAAAGAGCAATAACAGCTATAGTTAGATACTCAAGAGAGTCAAAGGACTCTAGCTCAACAAGAAGGGTATGAAGGGACTCAAGGTGAAAACCAAACTCAAAATGTCTCTTTGTTTATTCCAATGACACTCCATCAAAATTAAAAAAAGCAAAATCAAGTAATATGATGAAGTCAAACAGGAAGGGGAATGAGAAAAAAAAGTAGAGAACATCTGAGCTTGCAAATATTTTATTAGAGACAGATGATAAAATATCTGATGATTTACCTTTTATTAATAACTTTGTTTAAACTGTAAATGTAAAATTTAGTAACAGAAATAGAAAAAGTAATTTAAAAAATCCTTGTTTAGTTTTTTGGTAACCAGCAATAAAAGCAGTGAATTGTGATAAAAAGCAGTAAAAAGTGATAAAAACAGGTAAAAAGTGATAAATACGGTAAAAAGTGATAAATGCGGTAAATTATCGTATTGCGTATTTTTACGCAAAATTACCACGGTAATTACGCATTTTTACGCAAATTTACGCGTTTTTACGCATTTCACGCAAATTTACGCATTTTTACCGATGGTTTGGAAACGCCGATGCTTGTAAATATATTAGTGCTTCCAATACCGGACTTTTTCAAGTACCGAAATAACAGTATAGGTTTGGCTCAATACCGGTATCAAAAATATATGTAGAAGGCTTGTAATAAAGCAGATGGGAAAACCCTTTTAATGTGAAACACAATATTAAATGATATATTTAAAATTTCCAGTTAAACGTTCGAGATAAAGAACGGATAAAGATAGCTAGATGACAAAAAACGTGTTTAAAACGTGTAAAACACGTATTATTACCTATATTACTTCTTAAACTCGTCTTTTATCCATACGTAGCGACTAGCTAGATATTCAATGGCTAGTCACTAGCTCGTTTACCACCGGGCTTGTTCATCTTATAATAAGAGTATAAAATCAGGCTCGCTAAAGAGTTAGCGATGGAGAAAATAATAAGTTGTTTAATTGAATTTTTATAAAAAAAGTTATTGTTAAAACTATTTAGTTAAAAATAAAACTTGATTGATTTAAAAGTAAAATTTTGTCTTCCTTCTAATAATAAAGCACTGATTTAAAATATTATCGTTACGTCACTCACTTTAATGTAGAACGCATGTTTGAGGTTTGCACTAACGTAAATATGAAAAGTTTGAAGTCACTACAGTTGAGAACATTTTTAATTTTGTAAAAATGTCAAGATGATAGATTATTAATCGTTTTTTCATGGTGTAACTTGCCAATGGTATACCATATAAAGTTATAGAATTAACAGCAATTATAGATACGCTTACTAAAAAAAATTTATGCATTTTGAATTAAGAACTAAAAATCAAGATTTTATGTCTAATAGATAAAATTACCTTAATATCCAGAAAAACATAAAATGTCCTAAAAAGTATTCAAACTGCTCAGCACTGTACGAGTTGATGAAAGTTCTGCGCGTTTTAATTTTCTGCGTGATAAAGAAAATCAAGTTACAATGTGTAAGAAGTGCAACAAAGAGATGAAACCAAATGGTGGAGTACCAGTGGACTGAATACACATCTAAAAATTAAAAATGAAACTGCCAATTGGCTGAAGAGGAAATTGTCCCAAGATGTAGCATCGTTATCGATTTCGTTTTAATTGGTACCGTTATCAACGCCCGAAAAATCCAAACCTCTGATCACCGATTTATTACAAAATCAACGCGGCAATTCGTTGTCCTCAGTTTTTTCTAGATTGAACAACCTTTATGTCAGAGTCTTGGATTAGCTAGAGTTGTTGGTTCGCTGCCTGCTGGAAAATGCATTAATTTAGTTCAAAATATTTTGACAGTTTAATTTGAACTACGATGGAGACTTACTATGTATTGCTACTGACGGAGCTTCCGTAATGCAGAAAGTGGGATGTTTAAGTAACTGTGATCAACAGTTGTGTATTAGGCATGGCATTCAACTATGTTCCCTATTATGATGTGCCCCATTATGGTATAATAATTTCTAAAAAATCGGAGCCCATTGATTTGTTGGCATTTAGGAAGGTAGATTGTCGCGATAAGAGCATTTAAACTTCCATGAATTAAAATAGCGTACCTGACACTTATTTATTATTTATTTATCAGTCGTTTTGCTTTCAGCTGTTGTAGGAAGTGAATCTTGAAAACGCGTTTAAGTCTAATTTAATTATTTAGTCAATCAAAAATAATTTTTTATTAGGTTTTTTATTTCGTTTTAATTATGCCTATTTAAACCGCGTTAAACTGTTAAGTGAGTCTTCTGACCAATGGCTATATTAATACATTATAATATAATAAACGCTTATTAAACATTGATCAAACATTTAGAATAACGACTTTTATTAGTCAATATTGTAAACGTTTGATCAACGTTTAATAAACGTATATATTAAAAGATTTAAAGCGTAGATTTTAAATCTATAAATGTTTACGTTTAATTAAGGTCGATTAAAGGTTTACAATATTGACTAATGTCGATATTCTAAACGTTAGACCAACGTTTAGTAAGCGTATATATTAAAAAGTTGGAAATATACATTTCAAATCAAGCGTCAATTTTTAGTCAATAATAGGTCGTTAAACGTTTTATCCAGTTTTCGACCGATTTCGACCAAATATTGACCAATTCTGAACCAACCTGTGTTTACTGGGACAGGTTTGGGTTGGGGCAGCGTGTTTTTTTTCAAAAGTAAAAAATATAACAAACGCAAATACCACCGAAAATAAAAAAAAGTGTCATTAAATATAACAAAATTTAACTAAACAACTAAAAAATTATACATTTTAGATATAGAATTTGACTAGATATTATTCTTTTGCAATGCTATTTCTTATTATTTAGTCATACATTTTTTATTGTCATAGAATTTATAATGACAATATTAATGTCTTGTATAACCTTCGACCATATAAACTGATAGACTCGTCATTGGCTAAATATTTTGAAGCCAACATCTTTTAGCGCATGATGTCACGTTTGGGTAAAACAAAACGAAATAAAGCTTTAAGAATAGAAAACTTTTTATTAAATGTAAAATTTTGTAGTAAACCTTATTTTTATTTTTTTAGATATTATTAAATTTATTATTTGCATTAATTATTATTTTAATGCATTCTAAGATTTCTTAGAAAATGTAACAGTTAATACAATTTTATGTGTTTTATTATCCATTACATTAATATACACAATAACTTTTTATCAATTCAAAAATAAAATTTACTTTGTTAATAGACTTTGTATACATTTATCATGTCATAAATCATTGATTGAGTCAGCCTTGTGGTGTAGTCTTATCTTTAAATATTTAATATTGTGGTGGTGGTGCAATAATAATTTTATTATTTCTGCACCACCTTCATAAATAAATTGCAGACAACGCTTAACAATATTAGCTTTTTCACAACCACCTAAACCATTAATTAAAACGCCAATTTACAGAATTTACCATAAAAACTAAAGCTTCTTTTATTTTGGGTAAACTACCATTATTAATATCTGCACCAAAATCAATATAAGCAGAAAATTTATAGCCTATCCATTCAATTTTTCTTTAAATGGCCATTTCATCAAACATCAATGAACACACAACACGTTTAGACTTACTGTATTGAATCATTGGTGGTATTACTTGAAATAATACTATGTCTGTTTTTTGGTTGTTTTCTTGGATAAGTACTTTTTCATAAAAGTGTTGGGAAATCAAATATAGAAGAAATCCTTTTTTTTTTTTTTAGTTTCTTTTGTGAACTCCAAAGACTTTCATACCAGTGAAATGTTTAACACAAAGTTTAGACAGTTTACTAGGAGTAAAACCATCTCTCTGCATAACTTACATCCATTTTCTCCTCAATTCCAGATCTTTCGGAAAACTACCAACAAAGATAGGCATATTAAAATAATATGCTATTTATATTAAAAATATAAGGTAGGATCTTAGCAAAGAATGATTTGTAGCTACTTACACATGAAAAGAAACCCCTTTAGTATATCTTTGAGTGCAATTATATTCAGAACAAGATAAAATCATGATCTTTATATACCTATATTCTATTAGAAAATCAAAACTTAAGCAAAATAATATATATAACAAATATTAAAACTTTAAAAGTGTTAAATACATTAAACTATTTTCGCCCTAAACCGATATTATAAATTATTGTATGCTTAATTGTGACGTCACGCACTAAAAGATGTTGGCTTCAAAATTTTGTGTTTAAGTGTGTTTAAGTTTATATGGTCGAAGTGTATAACATAACAATAAAAGTTATATAACATTTTTTTGTGTATACAATATATATTGTCATTGTATACAGGGCCGTAGGAACAAAAATTATGTTGGGGAGGGGGGGCAGTACTACAAAATAGTTTTAAGGACCTTATTTTTTTTTTTAATTATTTTTTTAGTCAATTTCTCCGAAATTATTTATTTAAAAAATTATTAAGGAGATTGTATATACAATGGCAATATAGATTAGGTTGAGTTGTTTTTTATGTACGCAGGGCCGCCGAGAGGGGGGGGGGGGAAAGGAACAATTTGTCCCGGGTGGCAGATGTCGATGGGGCGCCAGATGCCGAAGTAAAAAAAAAATATTTTTTTTAATCTTAAAATGCCATAATTGAAACGTATATATTACTTGCGTTATATCATTATTTTTATTTCCTCGAAAAAAGTTTAAAATACGAACTCATCATTGATATCGTACTTTCGTACTACATCTATACGCTATTAAATTAAAAATGAGATTTTCGCATTAATCAGACTAAAGTAAAAAAAAAGATAACGTTGATAATTAACAATAACAAACTGTGAATACAATTTAGAAATAATTCTATTCAGAATTTAGAAAGTAATAGTAAATATTTTTCAACTCTTTGCGATCAACTTATTTATGGTAATTTATGTTTAAGATTTTTATTTAACTATTGAAATATTGATTTATGACATTAGCTTTTTGAGATTGAGTTCATAATTTTTTGATGAGCTTGCGTAGTTGACTATGCTATTATTTTATTGATGCGTACGGTTATTAACACTAACTCTTATTTACAGTACTGTTATTTACAGTAACTAATAATGAATCGTAAAATACTTTCTGGTGCCCAAAATAGGGCATTGGCTTCCAAAAGGGCAAAAGAACGTGAAAACAATAAAGAAACGCTCCAAGAATTACGTTGGTTTTACAAAACTACTAATCAAAATACTGATTGTAAGGTGAGTTAGTAGAAATATATAGGTATATATACATATATATATACATATATATATATATATATATATATATATATATATATATATATATATATATATATATATATATATATATATATATATATATATATATATATATATGTATATATATCCAGCAATGGTGAAATGATGATCCAGCAATGGTGAAACTTCAAGTCCAAGATAAAAGTTAGATAAGTGTTTTTTACTAAATAATTATATATATATATATATATACATATATATATATATATATATATATATATATATATATATATATATATATATATATATATATATATGTATATATATATATATATATATATATATATATATATATATATGTATATATATATATATATATATATATATATATATATATATATATATATATATATATATATATATATATATAATGATGATTGCGTTGAGAAAATCGTTGATCTACATTCTCTTGGTTCAGTGGAAAATGAAACAGATTACAATTTTAATGATGAATTGAAACTCGAAGAAAATAAAGGTTTTTACACAAACAATAATTCAAAACAGTTAAATAATTAATTAAATATTAAGTTTTAATTCTTTTTTTTAATTCAGGCGTTGAAAATGACCCAGCACTCTGGCCATTGATTCTTAAGCAAAAAGAAAAAGAAATAATCAAAAAAAGTCCGTCAACTTTACCTGATGATTTCCCACGAGATGCTTCTAATAACAGAGCCTTCCCAAAAGAAGTTCTTTTCATTGCATTGCCTAATGGAGAAAAAGTTCAAAGAAATTATTCGATATGGAGCCCATCGTCTAACTCTCTTCTTTGGTTCCCGTGTTCTTTATTTGGATGTGAAAATTCCGGATCCAACGGGGATCGATCTCTACTTCTTCGCTGGAATGGAGGAATAAGAAATGACTGGAGAAAATTGAGTGATCGTATCAAAAGTCATCATAGCAACCCAGTTCATCGAAGTCATTATCTCAATTGGAAGACTTTGCACTCAGCTCTTGTCAATCAGCACGGAATTTACTCAGAGTTCCAAAAGGCACTAGGAAAGGAAGTAGCCAGATGGCGTGAAATACTTCGTTGTATCTTAGATGCAACTTTATTTTTAGCTTCTCAAAACTTATCATTTAGAGGTAAATATTCTAGGCCAGAACTCTAAATAAATAATAATAATAATAAATAGAATAAGTTCTTTATTATTACAGAACATCTATGATATACCTTTAACTAACGTAGAAATTATTGTTTTAGGGCAATATTTGTCGATGGAGAAGAACGAGAAAGGGAACTTTTTAAGTTGCCTTGAACTTATTTTTCGTCACAAAGAAACATTAAAGAATCATCTTGAAACAGTTGCTTGTCATGAAAATAAGGGAACCAGAATGCAAGCTCACTATCTCTCCTGACAATCACAAAACGAATTCATCAGTGAATGCGCTACATTAGTTCAAAAAGCAGTTGTGAAAGAAGTAAAAGATGCCGTATATTTTACGATGGGACCCCAGATGTATCTCGCACCAAACAAATCACGTTTATTCTTCGATTTGTGCGATTCAACTCGGGTAAGATGATTTGGGAAGTTAAATAACTCTGCGTTGAAGACATGGAGAAAAAGAAAGGTGCAGATATTGCTTATTTAATTTACAATGTTTTAGCGAAAGTGAATCTCGATATACAAAAATTGAGAGGCCAAGGATACAACAATTGTTCTAATATGGCTGGAATCTATAATGGAGCCCAAACTCATATACTGGAAAAAATCCGTTCGCTTTATACATTCTTTGCGGTGCGCATAGTTTAAATTTAGCTGGAGTTCATGTTGCTAAGATAAAAACGTTTTTTGGCAATATCCAAGCCCTTGACTTGTTCTTTAGTTGCAGCCCAGCAAGATGGAAAATCCTTCTTGAAGAAACTGCTTTATCACTTCACAAGCTCTCAGATAATAGATGGTCAGCCCACATTGCAGCTGTAAACCTTTAGTGAAAAGTTTTTAAATCGTTGGGAAAGTATTCTTAATCATTTGAATCAGCAGTTCTCCTGACCATTTGGTATAAGACACTGCAAAATATTGATGGTGTTAGTCGATGTCTCCAGTCGGAGTCAATCACCATCGAAGAAGAAGTCATCCTCATTCAACAACTTCCAGATGACCTAGGTCGCATTCGTTCGTCGTGGAATTGTATTTTGACTGAAGCAAAGCTAGTGGCTGGAAACCTAGGCTTTGATACAGAATTTAAAGTGAAACGCACAAGAAGAGTGTAAAAATTCCACGAGGAACCATCAAATACAGCCTACTACCTCGACGATACAGAAAAGAATTTTAAACTAAATATTTTCAACGTGGCATTGGACCACATAATTCTACAAACTCAATCAAAGTTTAATGTGGTGAAAAAGGTTTCTTCTCAGTTTTTCCATATCTGGCTTCAGTCTGAAGACCCTTCTTCACAAGATGACAAAGCTCGTCAACTTGCAAAATTCTATTCAAATGACGTTAAAGAAGATGATCTTTCTGAGGAAATTTATCACTTTGACCGGTTGAAAATATCTTCCTTGTTCAATAGAGGCAAATCTCTCAATCTTTTAAATCAAATATTTTCCAAAGGCTTACAACCAATTTTCCCGTCGATATGCATATTTTTGCACATCTTTCTCACAATACTAATATCCGTTGCAGAGGGTGAAAGATCTTTTAGTAAACTTAAGATTATAAAAAACCACTTCAGAGCCACCATGGGATAAGAGAGGCTTTCAAATCTTATGATGTTGTCTATTGAAAATGATCTCGCATGTATGGACGTAAACAAAAAAAGCAAAAGCGCGACTAAGAATATTTAAAATTAAAAAGCGCTTTACAAAATATTATTGCATAATTATGCAACATCATGATAAGCAAAAGAAAAATGTTTTGTTATGTCAAAAATAAAAATCCGTTTTTAAAGAATATTTAAAACTTTTATCTTTTCTTTTTAATATATTTAAATCTGATAAGTAAAAATTACATTTTTTTGTATGACTTAATTTCTCCCAACAAACTCGTGTAAATACATGTAAATAGCTTGTAAATGAAGCTTGTAAATAAAGTCTTATAGCGCTTTGTTTTCTTTTATTGTAATCCTTGTCTATACGGAACGAAATGCTTGTGGTTTGTGGCATTTTTTAATTAAAAAAGGGCGATAAGAATGAGGAGTAAAAGTATAAATAATATTATTTTGATAAACTCTACTTAAATTGAAGGTTTAATGTTTTTAATGTAACGTACATAGTTTTATTAATTTCTTAATTTATGCAAACTCTTATGTTCAAAAATACTTTAAAAACAAGAGAACTTTTTATTTACTTTTTAAGACGCAATATGCGAGTTGCGTTTCGCGCTTAATCAGTTTACGTACATAAAATACAACTCAACCGTAGGTTCCATAGATTGTATATCTAAGAAATAATCTATTAATGTAATAATGATTAAATTAATAGCTTACAATATAATAACTCTTTATGAGACCGTTAGTTATTATTATTTAAATTTCAATGTTATTTTGAGATTAAATAAAAAATGGCGAACGCATATGACAACTTAAAAAAAAAAAAAAAAAATCTACTAAAAGTTAACCATAAAACTAAATATTTTTATCCGATAATAACAGAGCGAGTAATTTAATTTTAGTTTACATGTTTGTTTGATCTGTGTTTTATTATGAAAAGACACACTTCCGAATTTAATTCAGACGTCTTTTG